>NC_057807.1:598214228-598273787 GCF_018294505.1 Triticum aestivum
AATGTGCTAATGGGCCAAAACTCAAGCCCAACTTATGTTCTATACTATTCAGTGCCAAATTTGTCATATTTTTTTTTAATCTTGAGCAATGTTTAGAATTTTGATCTGAATTTTTGTGACAACTACATTGATATTGTGTCCATGCACTACATTTTTTCCAAAAAATTTCAAATATTTTTAAATGTGCAACGGGAGACCGGTGCATCAGATACATCCCCTCTCTCTATGACCGTTACCAAAATTCCCCTTCAAAACCTCCCCACGCGAGACGCCCCCATCCCCGCACAACGAATCCACCGCCCGCACACCCTACCCTAGACGAAGAAGAAGCATCAATTCAACCACATACCAAAATAGTGCATGCCCGCCGCCGCCGCAATAGCAGCACCCGCTGAGCCAGATCACAGCGAGCGGGATGCACCGGCTCTTACTCAAGCAGTGGCTCAAGGAGGAGGACCTACTGGACCGCCAGCAAGGAGATCCTTTTTCTATTATTCCACATCCATGCCGCCACTGTCCTCGTCCTCTTCCTCTCTGCATCCATCCCCTCCGACCCATGGTGGTCCTCATGTCGGTGCTCCTAGATCCTCCTGGCAATGGCCATGCGCTGAGCCATGCGGTACAACGCCAACATGGAGGCCAATGAGCATGCGACTTTTCACAAATCTCCAAGCCGAAGGACCCACAAATTCACTGCGCACATGACGCCGAAGAGGAGATTACTATGTATAAAGAAAAGGGGGCCAGATCGTATTGTACACTGGCCGCTTGCCAGCGTTTACGAGGATGCTGACGGCGTCTACGCTGATGAGGCACTCATCGGCCCTTGTGGGTGGTGGGCCTTATGGGCGATGGCTTTGGACATTAGCACCTTAGCGAGGAGCGTGTGTACTTTATAAAGGAAAATTGACAGTGCCAGATTAAAGTTTTTGAAGGGTGATTCCGATTCATAAGGGAGGTTTGTGACTTGCGAGTCTCGAGTCATGATCGAGGAGGACATGAACGATGCGGCGGATCGATAAGTTTGTGTGACATAGACACTACAATTGCGGTGATAGCAGAAAAATAATCCTATGATATCGGGTCATTTTACTCATTAGTACTAAGGGCATGTACAATGGTGCTATCTTAGGAGTGTCACATAGGATAAATGATGAAATAGAGGAGACAGAACTCATAAGAAAAAGCTTGTCTTTTCTTATTTAAGAAAAGACAAGAGATGATCTCTTAGCACAATAAGTCTCAACATGTTTTTAGGAGTGACTAGTTACTGAAAATAAGGCTAACAGATGACCCATTATAGACATCTTCTTTTATCATCTGTAAATTATATGCAAGACTTAAGATAAGACTATTTCATCAACCATTGTACATGCCCTAAAGGACCAAGTTGATCTTGGGAGCCTGACTAGATGGCGAGGCACGCAAGGAAGATGAGCATGAGCTCCTCGCCACCATGCAAGACCCAATGTGGGTGCACACCTATGCCTTTCGTCCTTGTTGGTCCTCGATCATGTTAAGAAAAGAAGAAAGAGATGAGAAAGGTAGAGAAATTTGCAGATGTACTGTAGATTGGTTCGCACACACCTGAGCCTTTCGTCCTTGTTGGTCCTCGATCATGTTAAGAAAAAAAGAAACAGATGACAGAGATAAAGAATTTGCAAATGTACTGTAGATGGGTTCGCGCTTGTGTATTCTTGGGAAAGAAATGCTATAGTAGTCTTCGGCATTGTTTACTTAAAAAAAACAATGCACACTGTATGAGGTCTAGCTACATGCATAAGAAAAATGAAGTCCCATATGTGCACATGGAGAATTCTGTTTCTGCGTGTTATATGGAAGAACCCATTGTTCCGATCCAGTAAGTTTGCACAAGTTTCTGTTTACATATCGATTTCAACAAATTGGGCTATTTCGGTAATCCCATGCAACAAACGACTTATATGTCGCATACTTCAAACTAAATTAGGACATGAGTGCATGCTTGTGAGAAGCTGAGCACAACCAATCTAGTTCGGACTTCAACTGACCATCAGATACTTTGATCAGCTAGATCATATTGACAGTCTATCCTTGCGCATGTATGTTTTAGATGTCATGGCATAAACAGAGCTATGCGGCACAACCACTGGTGGGCAGAGTCTCTCAAAAGCATGTGACACATAAGTCAAAAGGTGTTTTTCCGATGCCACTCATTCCAAACTTTGAAGAAGCATGTGTACATGCTACCATATCACGCGATGTTTCATGCCCGCACGGAGTTACTTGCTTAACCGTCTATGGCTTAAATAGAGTTTGCCAGTGTCACTATCAAGTAGCTATTGGTAGGCTGAGAGGGAGAACCAAGGAGACAACCAAAGCTAAGCGACCTAGCCAATGTGTATATATAGACCGCGGAGGAAAGCCGGTGAATATCCTATTTGACGCTCATTGCGTCAAACTGCCGGTGCGCCACACAGGCGAGCAACCTAGCAGCGACGTGATGGGCCGGCCCAGTTACATAGACCGTCCACTTACAACCACTGCAACTATGCAGCCGGTTTTGGGAACCTTCTAGAAGGTTTCCTGAACCGGTTTTTTCTTTCTTTTATAGGGTTTTCTGTTTCTCTTTTTATTTCTGTTTCTTTTTCTTCTTTCTTTTTACTTTTTGTATCTTTTTTCGTTTTATGTTTCTTTTTACCTTTTTCCTTTTCAAGGTTATTTTATCTTTTTTAAAACAACTTCATGTTCGAAAATTGTTCTTAATGTTAAAAAATATTATTTCTTTTAAAAAAATTAGAAATTTCAAAGAAGGTCGTTTTTCAAGGAAAAAAATCGTAAATTCAAAAAATGTCCACATTTTTCAGAAATTATTTGGGAATTTCAAAAAAGATTCTTGTTTTTCATATTTTTGTTCACGACTTCAACAATTGTTCGCATTTCCAAATTTTGTTCTGGAAATTAAAAATATGTTTGCCATTTAAAAAAGTGTTCCTGTTTTGAAATTTTCTTCCCAATTGAAAATTTGTTCCAAATTCAAAAAAATGATTTTTTTCTAGTTTTTGTTCACAAATTCAAAATTGTTCCAGATTCAAAAAATGTTTGCAAATTCAAAAAATGTTGAGGCATTTAAAAAAATATTCCAGATTTCCAAATTTGTTCACAAAATAAAAATTGTTCCAGATTCAATTTTAGAAATATTTAAATTTTTCAAAAAGAAAATAGCTTCGAAATTTCTAGAAAGTTCTTATGAACCGGGTTGCTTTTTTAGTTAGAAATTTCTAGGAGTTACAATGGCTAGTGATTTTGGTTCACTGGTAGTAGGTCCTTGGTTCTATTTTCTAAAGAAAAAAGTTCTTGGTTTGATTGTGAACATTTAGATTTTGCCGATGTAGTTTGTTTACTTAAGATCCGTGTGGCATATCTAGCACAGAACCTTGTCGGTCGGAGCGGCTAGTTCATCGGGCGCATCACTGCGTCATCTAGAGTTCGAATCCTAATTCTAGCACTCAATTTTTTGACTATTTTCCACCTCATGAAGTGCAACCGCAATATGGGCCGGCCCAAGTGAGCAGCGCCCTCTACGAAACGGCGGCTCTCTGACGCAGAGAGCGTCACATAGGAGCTCCGGAAAGTCAGAGGGGGTGGGTTTCTTCCAACTTCCGAGCGGCGGGCCTCGAACAAACAAAGACTACGGATGAATGTTTATCCCGTGAGACCGCTAAAAAAAAGTGGTCGGGCAGCATGCACACCGATTCCGACCGTTGGGTCGCCTCCCTCCCTTCCAGGTGATTCCACTTCAAAACCTCCCCACACCAAGCTCACCATACCCACCCAGAACGGGAATACACCGCCACACACCCGACCCCAGCCCAAGAAGAAGGATACATCCATCCACATACCAATCCAGTCCATGTCCGACACTACCGCGCTCGTCGTCATGTCGCAGCAGAGGCACACCCTGGGCCAAATCACGGCGAACACCGAGTGGGACGCATCGTACCGGCTGCTGCTCAAGCAGTGGCTCAAGGAGCAAGACCTGCTCGCGTCGCTACCTGAAAATTCTTCCTTTTGTCATTTGTGCTTGTGTGCCCTCTTTTAGTGTTTATCTTTTGGATGTCTTTAAAAAAAAAAGAACATCCCCCGGCCTCTGCATCAGAATGATGCATATGGCCATTTTATTTAAATGAAACAATGTGACACAAGGTCTGAAATCCAGTACAGCTCACATGAGGAGAAAGAAGCAAAAATGAAAATTTGAAAAATAACAGAAAGCCACAACCAGCAAAAAATAGGACTAGATGACTAATCACCTATCCTATTAGTGGACCATACGTCATCCAAACCAGCTGTAAATATGTCGTGATACCGTCTCCCACCGGTTGCACCCAGTAACTAAAACTCCCTGCAGTCCGTATGAGTGAGTAACGACCACGTACGGATCCAAGCAGTAGCTCTGAAGATAACCTGCAAAAAAAATGATAAAGTTTTTCCTATTAAAAATCTTATCATTTCTGCAGTTCCATATAGCCCATAGTAATGTGCATATTCCTATCCGGATACGTCTTGCATTAATAGGCTTCACCCTAGTTAGCCATGTCCCAAAGAACATGTCTATGCTAATTGGAGGGTTAATGTTGAAGGCTATATGAATCGTGCGCCAGAGGAGCTTGGCTAAGGGGCAGTCAATGAGGAGATGTTGAATTGTTTCATCCTTGTTACAAAAACCACATCGAGGACTACCAACCCATCTTTGCCTCAGCAAATTATCCTTCGTAAGAATCACTTCCTTGTGGACAAACCACATGAAAATCTTGAATCTCAGCGGCACTTTAATTTTCCATATATGCAATGATAGTAGGATTGAGCCAGAGTTAATTAAATCCAGGTAGATAGATTTCACCGTAAAAATACCATTCTTAGTTAACTTCCAATGAAACGTGTGTTTTTGGTCACAAAGTTGGACATCGACCAACCTTCATACCAGATGTAACCAGGAACTCCAGCGTTCCCCCACAAGGGATCTCCTGAATTGAATATTCAATGGAGATGAGTGTAATACTGTAGCAATGTAAGCCTTCTTATGTTGTACAATATTATATAACGTAGGATACAGAAGGGCTAGCGGCATATCTCCTAGCCAAGTATCCTCTTAGAATCTGGTAGTTCTACTGTCTCCAGTAATAAATTTTACTCTACGGAAGAAGGTGTCTTTCGTTCTCATCAACCCCTTCCAGAACGACGAGTCATTAGGTCTTACAGTGACCTAGGCTAGGGATTTAGTCTGGAGGTATTTTTTACGAAGGAGCTGTGCCCACATACCCTCAGACTTGGTAGATAGCCTGTAAAGGAATTTGCTAAGTAGGCATTTGTTTTAATTTCCAAATTCTCAATCCCTAGACCTCCTTGGTCTTTAGGCCTGCAAATGATATCCCACCTGGTTAATCTATACTTCGTCTTAACCTCATCACTTTGTCAGAAGAAACGGGATTGATAGAAATCTAATATTTTCCGTACCCCTACAGGCACTTCAAAGAAAGATAAAAGGAACACAGTCATACTTGTTAACACCGAATTTATTAACATGAGCCTACCTTCAAAATACATAAGCTTGCCCTTCCAGCAGCTTAATTTCTTCAAAAAAATTGATGTGACTTTTGGTTTCAGCTGTTGATCTACCAAAAATATGAAGTGTTACGAGTTTTCTCAGTTCTTCCTTGATAATAAATTCCAAAGATGAAAAGGAGCATCATATCTGTGCATGGTCGGAAATGTAGCCCATATTTGCTTTCATTGGCTTGCCACACCGATGGATCCATGCACAAAGGACCAAGTGAAACCCGACAGCCTACCTAGATGTTGAGGCAAACGAGGAAAATTCAGCGGACCACCACCATGTGCAAGTGGTCATTGTCACCGCACAAGATACTCGCCCATGCCCTGCTTGCCGGGTCTGTTCTTGTCGCCCAAATAAGAACAAAGACGGCAGAGACATATAATTTTGCATTTTAGAAATGAAAAGCTAAACTAGTTTTTGGCACTGTTCACTCTCAAAGAAACATTATGTTTCGTCTATGAGAGCCTCCCAGGGCGTCTTGTACTGAGATTAGTAGTTGCGTCTACCAGTTTATCCCTTGACAACTCTATTGTGTATAAAGTGGCAAAAATTAGGGTGGAGATGGAAGTGGGTTGTACCCCTTGCAATTTTCTGGAAGAGTTTGTGAATTTCTTCGGAATTCAGAATTATGTGCATACACACATGCATTGTTGTTTTTGTTTGAGGTAATATCATCGGTAGTCGTCGAACTTGTGACCCATGTTCAGTTTGGTGTTAGAACTTTAAAAATACGGAATTGCAGCCACACAACTTGACTCGAGCATGCAGATACGGTCACTTTGCCCATATTCAATGTATCCCGTGCTTACGTGGCGTGATAGCATGACGGGGGCCCACTGTCAGTGACAGGAAGCACTTGGTGTGACGCATGCATTTTTTTGGAAAAACACCCCTCACTTTATATTTAATTACACAAAAGACCCTTGCCGGGTCCCACTTGTCACCACGGGAGGGAGAAATGTAAAAGGGAAAATGCCCCGGGGGCAGTGACCTCGAGCATGTACATACATGTTCTAACCACTACACAGAATACAAGTTGGTTTCTATAGATAGACACACTTGATTTTACTCCCTCCGTTCCCAAATATAAGTCTTTTTAGAGATTCCAACAAGTGACTACATACGAAGCAAAATGAGTGAATCTATACTCTAAAATATGTCTACATACATATGTATGTTGTAGTCCATTTAAAATGTCTAAAATGACTTATATTTTGGGACAGAGAGAGTATTTCTTACGTACATGATCTCTAAAAAAAAGGGAAAAATCTTGCAGCGGGTGGGATTTAAACCATGATCTACTTCTTAGTGCCACGATAGCCAACAGACATATGGTCCCCAAAAAAAACAGACCAATGGTGCTTGACGTTTAATTAGCGCAACTGGAATCTACATATCCTTTGAAGACAGAAATCTACACAGAAAATAGGACCCCGCGGTTTGAACCCTTGACCTGGATGACACTCCGTCCTATAAAGAGATAAACTGAATATGTATTATACTCTTTGTTATAGTTGGCTACGGTCCTAACTTTTTTCTGTTGCAAATTTGCAAAAGGTACCTAGCTTTAAAAATAACTTCCCCGTAAAAAAACTGGATCATAAAAAAATTTGGTTTCGTAATATGTCTCAAGATGTAAATCAGCCCATTTTATTTTATTTTGATTTTTTTAAGTATGCAACATAAAGTTCAAGAATGATACCACGCAAAATTTCATACATATTGTATAAAATTTCACCATTTTTCATTTAAAAGGACACACACACACGCGTATGATGGAATGTCATCCATATTGTATAAACTTTCATTGATTTTGTCCAATACGCGGCGAACCAACTGTATGATAATCTCGGGCGTTTTCGGTATAAAATCAAGTGTATCTCTTCTTTGACGTGAATTTGTATTTGGTGCCGTGGTTGGCTCCTGTAAATTTGTGCTTGATATCGTGGGTTCAAGCCGTAGCTGCTGCATTTTTTCTAGTTTTATTTTAGAGATCCTATACGTAAAGGAATAAAAAGAAGTGTCTCTGCAGTCATATTGGGTGGAGTGGTTATATGATGCCTGTGCATGTTCAAGGTCGCTAGCTTTTGAATCATCCTAAGCGCAGGGTGGAGTGGCTATGTGATGCCTGTGCATGTTCGAGGTCGCTAGCTTTTGAATCATCCTAAGCGCATTTTTTTCGCTCACATTTCTCCCGCCCCATCCCTTGCTGGAAATTGGGACCCAGCGAGGGCCTTTTGCGTAACTAAATATAAAGCAAGGGGTGTTTCTGCAATAAAAATGACGCAGTGGGTCTGCCATGCTCTGTCACACCACGTAAGCATGGGATACATCGGATACGGGAGAAGTGACTGTATCTGCACGCTCAAGTCAAGTTAAGTAACTACAATTCTGTATTTTGAAAGTTCTAGCACCAAATTAAACATGCGGCGCAAGTTCCATGACCCTCGGTGATATTACCTCTTTTTGTTTAGATCGAATTCATTTTCAAGTTGTTTTTCTGTTATCTCCTTAGATGTTTATGTGTTTTTATCTCATGAGATTAATTTCATTCACTGGCTTTTTTTACAGTTTAAATACAGTGCTTGACAAGTTTTCCTGAATATTTGTAGATTGATACAGTAGTTTACATGTGGGGTTATGTAAGCAAAGGTGATCCTACATAATACACCCATGGTATGCTCTCTAAGCTGCTCTGAACACCTACAGAAGCTACCTGGGTAGCTGTAGCGTGCAAGCATACGCGAGAGGCGGGACTCTGGCAATTAGTTACACTTGTAGCCTGAATCGCGAAATAGAAAGGACTGGGTGGACTGCTCGAGATATCAGACCTACGCTTGTGAAGAGTCGTATTAGTTGGATATATTTTTCTGATGCCACTCATTCTGACCCACCAAGAAATGTGCGGATGTTATGAGACTTATGACAAGCATGTGCGAGTCACACTGTTCACAAGGAAAAAGAACACGCGTATCTCACGTCCCTAGTTGGAAGCGTGAGTCGTTGCATCTTGCGTCCATGTGGGCTGCCCTATGCCTTGTGTACGTCAAACAAATTAAACCGGAGGAGCAATCAAGGCTTGTGTTGTATGCGCAAACAAATTGAGCATGCAAACGTTAACAAGCAAGTATATATGGACCGAGAAATTTTTTAGTTGGTATATGAAATAAATTGATTTAACCCTAACTCTTTTAGGATCATATAAAATGCAAGTTAGTTATATACATTGGACGGTGCCATCTCTCACATCGCATGGCAGGTCTAGGTGCTCTCGTGTATGCGTGACAAGCAACAACATTCGTTTTTTCTTCTGTCATGCCCCTTTTCAAGATGTATGTAATTGTGCAAGACAAAATACCGAAAGAAATCCATTGGAAGTAGAAACGGGCATGATGAAGCAATCCATGTTAACTCAAGGTATGGCATGCTTGTGTGTGTGGCAATGTGCATGTGTGCACTTTTTTGAAGTTTGCAATGAGTGGCATCATAAGAACATCTTCAACGGTGTTGTCAAATTCTCCAGATAACTAGTGCACTTTAGGGGTCCTTGTCTAGTAGCTTATTTTTCTCTAGCTGTGTTTATTGCTACATCATAAGAACATCTTCGACAATGAGTGGGAATTAAGTGTATCCAGTCTAATCGCAGCTTACGCTGGGGGATTCAGTGCCCAACAAGTGGCACTAGAGATCCTGTTGACGCAACATGCGACACATGCATGATAGCGTCCATGCATTTTTTTCGAATGAGATGCCTAGAGAAAATGTAAGGACAGACTGAACATGAGGTTGCATCTAGTAGACGGAAGACTCATGGTAGGCTAGACTGATCCAACATGGATAATCACATGGCGACACGACGCTGCTTATCCTCTCAAGTTTGGATGATGGAGCAGTAGGAAGAGGCCAAATGGGCAGGGGAAAGGTGGAAGGATGGCTCTACCAAAATGTTAACAATACTTAGTCATGTGTAGTTCCCTTACTTGAATTTGTTCGGGAATTCAGATATACAGGTAGAATTGGGGATCATGGAGAAGAGACAAGAGAAGAAGGAAGATAAAAGGAGCAGCCGCCATGATCATTCTCGACGCCTTTTACAGTGAACCACATCTTTTAGGGCATACAGTGAACTACTTGCCCTAAGTAGCTAGTATGCGCTCTTCTTGGCGGGTTTGGACCGGTCACTCACTCGGGGCCGCTGACGCGTGGGTTGGGCCATCTCTTGCTCGCATCCCGTGGTCTGTGCGCGAATCCACTGGCTCACAGGCGAAGTCTGGAGGGGAGAGTTTATCCTAGCCGCCAAGGGATAGGAGAGGAAGAAGAAGTTAACTTCATATGCTATACTAGAATGGTATAGTACATTGTATTAGACCAAGACATTGAGTCCATCTTGTGCTGGAACAACAACAAAAAATTGACGTTTTTGTGTTGGAACAACATAGCGCTCCATGAGTTCATCCTGAATCAGATATGGAACGTATGAACTATACATTTTCAGTGGATGCTTCCCTTTGTGGATGTGAAAGCAAGGAAGAAGTACTCCTTCCCTCGTATGCAGGGCACCTTGCCGCCGCCAGGGTTTCTTGTGCCTCACACCGGCGTCGGGTCGACCTGCCTCGTCTCCTGTGGGCCTTAGGGCCATGAAAGAGTGGTGGATCCCGGCCCTTGTCTGCGGGATGGCTTGGTTTTTTGTTGCTATTTTGAGTTTTATTTAGGTTTGTGTCTTGTTCATAGAGACGGACAGATGGAATAATATTTTTCCCTCCAAGCCCCCGTCCTGGTGGTGCTTCTAGCGTCATCTTAGAGCGTGTGGAGATTTGTCTTCAGTAGATCTCACGGGATTTGGTTGGCTTTATCTTCGGTGGATACACATGGACCCGGTCTTCGTTTACATGTTGTATCCTCTCCGATCTATGCTTTTCTTCGTCGGTGGTGGTTGCTGTTATGCGTGCTGGCCCTGTAGGCTCTTAGCATGATGGTTTCCTAACTGTCTAGTACTACAAAGTTTACCTAGCTCCGGTGAGTGAGGGGCAATGACGGTGGCGCGCCTTCGATTTGATCAAATGCTTGTCGTTTTCGTTAGATGGTCTACGGACCTGGATATATTGATGAGTAAATCGAAAGTTTTCCAAAGAAAAGCCAGGTAGAACATCAACTCCACACCGGCGACACTGCGAGGGAGTAGCGCAACACCCTGGTATTGGAAGGGAAAAAAAACATATCACTCGCCGTGGCCGAGGTTTGCGAGTTGCGAGCAGTCTGGTTCCAATCGACCGGTTCGTCCGGCCCATGAAAGCGGCAAGAATAAAAGAACGATAATACTACATTCACGGGCAAGTTTCAACGGGTTTTTACGGTGTGGAGGACGTGTTGTAATCTAATCCCCCCCCCCCCAACAAATTCTAAGTAGTGGGGCCGTCCTAATTAACTAAATCACAACCATTAATTTTCAATTAGACCGTAAAACCCCCGTGAAGTCCCCATGCATGTAGCATCTATTTATATATAAAAAGTATTTGATGGGTTCACCAGAAAAAAGAGAATAAGAAATAAATTACCACAAAAATCAGAAACATCCGACCATTAATTTAATAGACGGAAAAACCGTAACCACTAGATTATTATGATTTTATATAGAAAATTACCCACCAATGCCATCGATAAGGAGTATCGTGAATGCTAAATTAATAATAGATAATAAAATCCAGGCCATTAGATCTTGGGAAATGTTTCCACCCGGTGCGCCGGACGAAACGTCGCGCCGGACGCACACGGGCCTTGCGATTGCTCTCGATCGTGCGCGCACGTATCCAACACGGGCCCATGTGTCCAGTGCCTTCCACCCCCTTATCCTCTCTCCCTTATCCTTTCCCATCCACACATTTTTCTACCATGTTCTTCCACACGCTCCCTTCCTCTTTTTTTGACGTGAATGGCAGGACACGCTCCCTTCCTCTCTCGTCGCCTCCAGTAGCTTCCTGTTACCTCCACCTTCTAATTGGCGCTGATTCAAGGTGGAAGACATAGCTCTGACGGGAGGGCAGGAGCTGCAATGGCGGAGATGGGGGAGAGATTTTTTGCGCCAGATGCGGAGATGCAGATTGTTGGCTGAGGAGCTGCTGCGTCCACGGGCTGGAACCGGCATGGCAGCATGCTGGAACCGGCAAGGAGGCGTGCTGCCACGGTGATCACGCGATGCTGGAACCGGCATGGCAGCATGCTGGAACTGGCAAGGAGGCCTGCTGCCATGGTGGTTGTGCGATGCTGGAACCAGTAGGCCGATTTGCTGGAACCGGCACCCAATTTGTGGCGTACGCTGACCTACTACAATGGCGGACATGACGAAAGCTGGAACCAGCAGGCCTATTTGCTGGAACCGGCTGTCGGTTTTGTTGCATACGGCGGAGTACGCGTGCATGACGAAGCTGGAACCAGCAACAGTCATGTTGCGACGGCCGCGGCGACGAGCCACCATTGCTGGAACCATCAATTTTTTTGCTGGAAGCAGCGATTTATTTTGCTACTACTCGGTGACGACGATTCATGACTTTGCTGGAAACGGCAAATATTTTTGCTGGAAGCATTTTCGTTTTTTGTTGGAAGCATCTTATTTTGCTTTTCTGGATCCTTTTCATTGTTCTTGTGCCATGCCATTTTTTGTGTTTTTGCTGGAACCATGATTTTGTTTTGCTGGAACTATGATTTTATTTTGCTGGAAGCAATGGTAACAAATCTTGCGATGATTTGGAACCGCCGATGTGGCCGCCCGACGACAGATGATGGGCACCGGCGGCTGCCCGTCCATGGGGAGCGGCATCAGATGGGGGGCACACACTAGCCACCTCGTGTGCAAGGATAGGGGAGTCCAGCGACGGCGAGCGTTCTGTGTGGGGGAGGCGCTGGTGTGCGTGCGAAGGTTAGGGGATAAAAAGATCAGACGACTGTGGGCTGTTAAATCAAACGGTAGGGGGTGGACCGGCCGAAAGTTTCGGCCGGCGCACCGGCGCCTAGCACCCGCCTTAGATCTTTATGATATTATATAGAAAATCACTGAATTGGTTTTGGCCATCTCCACACGATCTCATCACAAAAGATGAAGAGTTTCCTTCTTTCTCTCTCCCAGTACATCTCGCACAATGGCACAACCCTAATAGCACGCAAACACCGTGCCACGCTGATGCCACCTATGCTTTCCGTTGGCCGTGAACTGATTAATACATAAGCTAGCTTTGGAGGAGGCTGCTAGATTGATTCCAATGGAGGTTAGCTACAACTATCTCTACGGATGTTACCTAGCTACAACAGGCCGATGTATTCTAGCTGGTTGGATAACAGACGCGGCGTTGTTTCATCAAATCATCGATCAGTGGAGCAAATCTACTGCTGGCCGGTCGACGTATTCTCGACGGATGAAGAACGCACAGGTGCGGTTTCCTCGATCTGGCTGATGTATTCTCGCCGGATGGAGAATACGTTTGTGATAATTAGACGTTTTATCAAGGCATCAATTTCTTTTTTGTAGGAGACCAGGGAAGGCAAGGCGACTATGTTTTTGATAAGGACGCGGATGGCCATCCGGTCCCAGTGCTTCTCTGATGCGGTGCTAGAGTCTCCCCATGCACTGGTCGGAAGCTGCGCCGTCGCCATAGCAATCAATGTCATCTGTCCAGCAGGATCTTCGTAGGTGAACTAGGTTGGAGTCAAATCTATGGCTGACGGCAGAATGGTTCATCGGCTCATCCACACAGACCTGGGGACGGTCACATCTATGGCACCACGCTGGAGATCCACATCACGATGCCATTGCCCACGCATGCTGAACTAATCGGGGATGGGGCCTGAGAGGAGCAATGGGCCCTCGCAGGAGCACAACACAACAAGGCCATTGGGTACAATCAGGATTCCGGCGCCTTTGATCAGAAGATTAACATAATTTTCTTTGTCTTGCTAAGTGCATCAGGATCGTATCAAGATTCATTCGAAATCAGTTACTAGCAAACAGAGAAGCACTACTCTTCTAGGAAATTATCTACGCGGGTTCTTTGCCCCTATGGTCTCACAAGATTTTTGGTAAATTTACAGCTAGCCATGAAAGCAATTGGTTCCTTGCATCCTCCATTTGACAGGTAGAACATCTTTTGACTGCTCACCCGTACTTCTGTATAGTATAGCATACAATCTTTAGATTTGTATGTCTTTAATTAATAGTTCAGTTTTATTGGTATATAGGATAATAAATCGCTGTTATGATATAGTATATGTTGCTTCTTACATGCAAATCTAATTTTTTTGCTCCGCTAGATAGTAATTGGTCAATGTATTGTTCAGTTTGCGTTTTTATGAATTTGATAAAATTCAGTTGTAAGTTCTAATTGGTAAGATGCTAAAGTTTTCCTGCACTTCATCCCTTTAAACGTATATAACAATTATAAGGAGGCCTATAGCCTATTATCAGCCACGCGAGTGTCCCTTCCCTGACGTCTATATGCAGATCTACGCTTCATTGTACATCCTGTTCTCTTCAACTCAACCCTCCACTGGTGTTTATCGGGAGGCTGCAAACATATGTGAAAATCGTTTGCTGGAGTAGTTTTTCTCATAAGGCGCAGGCCGATCCTGTAGCGTCGGGTCATTATGATGCATGCAACGATGTGGTGTCCAAAGGTACGTTGTTGCCCTCCTAAAGATCCGGTGCACTTGCTCACAATATCCATGACAACGGAGGCTACTCTATGTTCTCATGACTAATACTGCCTGCTTTGTAATATTTCGAACATATGTTTGTTTACGTGCTTGATAGTGGATCTTAATTAATCCTGGCCTTAGTTTTGCCAAAATACTTTTATCACCTTACAATATGCCATGCTTATCCTAGCATCCGTGCCATTTGTTTAACCCTTCAGCTGAGAAAGATAGGGCATAAGTTTTAGTGGTGTATCTATATCCGATTGTTTACTTGGTACCCAATTTTTTAGTCAAATGGTTAATAAACAGATAATTTGTACTCACGCAATTCGTGGTAATATGAGTGTGACCCGTGGATGTTACATATGCACACCTCCACGAGGCTAACTGTTTTAGATTAAATTCGGTTAAGTTTTTTTTCCAATCATTTTTACTACTTCAACAGAAAAACAATGATGTGATGGTCAACCAAGATTCCCTGTTTAAGTAGACAACTTACGTTTCATATCAGTCCATGGTTTACCTTTCGCCATATTTTACCATACTGATCTAATTTTGTGGAAGTTTCATTAATTGAGAACTAACAACTCTAAGCATATTATCTGTACTGTATTTTTAATTTCACTTGAGCGATTTTTAGTGTTAATTATTTTTTCCAACCTTAAGTATCTTAGATTGAATTCATGGTCTTCGGTAATTTGGTTTATGTTGGATCCAAGTGATAATGTTTTCATATTGTGCATAGTCATCTAATTTTGTGAGATTTGAATACTACAAATAGATCAATATCTTATGGTCTTTCCTACAGAAGCTTCATTATTCTCTAACAATTAACAACAAAGTATCTCTATGTTATTTTTTCATTTGTATTATAAAAAAATTAGTATCATTCTGATTTTTTTCCAATCACACATTAACTGTCAGTCTTTAGCACTTTTTTTTATCTAAAATTCAAGTGACAATATCCACTATTTTTTTTCTTTAGGTCCAGCTGGGCGCAAGTGCCTCTGTGTGTGTGCCAACATCCTACTTTCGTCTCATAAAATTAGTTTATTTGTTGTGTCACAACAAGATTTTTTTTTGCTAGATACAAACCACTGGTAGAACAGAGAATGCTACTGCTACAAAGCATGGTAAGGAAGGTGGCCGAGTAGAGGAATCGGTGGATGGTTGTGGCCTCGGCGTGTTTAAAACCATTCATTTCATGGATTTCCCAGTTTTACGCTGAAAATTCAAGTCTAATTTAGCTACGTACTGGAGGGATTTCGGTACACGTATCCTAATTTGTAAGTTATCTTTTGTAGGAAATGCTCCTACAATATAATAATATCATTTTCAACTAGCACATTCTCATATGAATTTACACAAATTGGAAGCTTTATTACCCTCAGCGTATGCATCGTGGATGCATACAAACCTAAATTATTGTCATTTTTCTTCTGTCACCCAGTATATATGCGTGCTTTAGGCTTACACCTATATTTTTAGGCTAGCACAAAGTAAATGCTTGGCTATTAAAATTATTTTTTTGGGATGTTCTACAATAGATACAAATAAACTAAAGTAGTACGATATGTCTATAGATCCTCTCTTGCATTCTATATATAGTTCAATATGACCCGTGAGAGAGAGAGAGAGAGAGAGAGAGAGAGAGAGAGAGAGAGAGAGAGAGAGAGATGTGGTAAAGCAGCAGCATGCACATTTGGTTCAAAAGATGATCTATGTGAGGAAAATAATATTATTGCTCAGTGACTACAATTGTGTTAACTAGATGATGCCCCGCGTGTTGCTGCGACAATTTTGTTAACAAGGCAAAATAACAAAATATAATGAAAATAAAATATAAGCTTGAAAATAAATAAAAGAAAGTCTCTAAAATAGAATAAAAACTTTGGAATTGCTTTAAAATATATTATTTAGAACAAAAATGTGAAGCTCCATGTATGATGGATGCATATGGATAAGAAGATGAAAAATACTATAGTTTGTACGCCCAGTAATCTCCTAAAAGATATTGCGCATAATGACTTATAGGTTCTCAACATACATTCAGGGTCATGAAAGTGACAACATAGATTTCACACAAATTTTCATAAGACAACTATATAAAATTATAGCCCGCGCATCGAGCGGGCCACTGTGCTAGTTACTCATAAAAGAATAAGTTTTTCTACAGCTCTTTTTTCTGATAGGCTAAAAAAAACAGCCCCTCCCTTTTCTCCTAGGTAACGGCCGACGGCTCACACAGAGCGAGCAGACGGGACCCCTGTGGAGGCATGGTATAGCCAATTCGTCTCATGGCGGCATGAGCGACCAGTTCTTCCTGTGGCAGCACAGCGCGACAAGCTCCATGCGGTCGCCCGCGCGCGGAGATCTCTTCCGAGTCGCCACCACTGGATCATCCGAGACAGCGGAGCGATATCTTCCTCATCGGCAGTGCCACCGCGGGCTCCTCCGAGGCAGCGAGTCGACCTCTTCATCATGACTAATTATGGCGACAAATTCATCAACGCCATCCACGCACGGCCGTCGTCATCCACCGGGCTGTGCTTCTGACTGACACGATTGTCCAGTTCGTCTCTCAAGATGCAACAGTGTGGGAACTAATTAATTATATTTTATTCTTGCCCGGGAGCGCTCCTTCGCTGAAGAAAAGTGTGTGGTTGCATCAGTTGCAAGCCCTAAAGTCAAAGTTTTCCCAAGGCCTCTTATTCCCAAAAAAATGTGTGCACGTGACCATGCACACTGTGCATGGACACGATCAAAGTGCTTCGATTTTTGTGTGCATGGACAAGATCGAAGTGCTTCGTTTTTCTCCATATCTTATAATGCATAGCTGATTATGACCAGCTTATGTTGTGGCCATCTGGACCTAAAGATTAGGTACGCTAAGATATCCAAGAGATAGAATACAAGAACACTTATATGAAGGGTTGGTTCTTATAAGATGGAGTGGCAAATGGTTGGTGGCTACGCATATGGATCGACTGAAATGTCAGCTTCTAATATGCCATAAATTAGACTTATGACCAGTAGCTTGATAGCAGGTGCTGAACTTATACATCATACATTGCCTACCTCCAGCATATGTTGTGTGTTCTTGACTCAACAACACTGTAGGATATGAGGTTGTGATCATGTGCCTTTGGTTCACCAAATTTTGCCTTTCTAAGTGTAGGATTGTATGTTGAGTTGTTCTATCGATTCATTATGCTGCGCGTGCTGTGAAGCATTGTGGAGACTGGTAAATCAAGTATGTTCTATACAGAAAATGTCGAGAAAAGAAAAACATTTATGTTTTTTCTCTCAAATGGAAGTAAGGAAGTCCTCACATTGTTCCCCCTAATCGCGTGCTGACATTATTCGATAAATAATATAAGCTGTCGAGCATGAAGAAGAACGAAATGTCACTAAGATGAGAGGCCTTGTCGACAAACTTGCTGCAGCGGGAAAGAGGATCAACGACGATGATCTCATCTCAGCACTCTTTGATGGACTGAACACGGACAACAATCCACCAGTCTCATCCATGTCCAGGAAAATAGAGCTAATCGCCCTCACCAACCTGTACTCGTAGGTTCTCACCTTTGACGGCATGGCTGGAGAGCAAACTCTCCAGCAGCGCGGTACCCCTCTGTCAACACCGCATTACGTGGTCATGGTGGTGGCAAAGGATACTACCATGGCAAACGCGATGATGGTGTCGGCCACTGTAGCAGCCACAATCATGGTAACTTCTATCATGGAGGTGTATGCTAACATTATAAACACTGGTCTTTTGAAATAAATACATTTGGAAGTTAATGACCCCCCTTGAAAATATATATCTTTTTGTGGTTCATACACAAAGGTGTCATTTTGACCAAAGGTAACCTAGCCAAACGTCATTGGTAGGGATGCAAGAAACACTGGTATTGTTTATGTGTGATCAGGAGAAAACTATTCATCATTTGTTTTGAGCGTGCCCGTTTGCAATATTGGTGTGGCGAACAATATATTTATCTTTTTATCTGCAACCCGAACTAGCATGGTGGATATGTTAGGTAAGTAGCTGTGGGGTGTTCCCTCCCCGCTTAAGGCACAAATATGTATTGTTTGTGCTTTATTTTCGGCATTATGGAATTACCGTAATGACCTTACTTTAAATAATTTTGAATTTCCAAATTTCTTGCAGGTCATCTACAGAGCCACCTGCTTCATACGTACAGGGATTGCCCTACTTTATGTGGAGGACAGTGGATTCACGGACTTTCGGTGCAACCAACTGGAGATGTCAACATAGGGATTCTTCATCCGGGTTGGATGGCGATCCAATAATGGGGTGTATGTAGAAGTTTCTTGAGAGAGGTAATGTACCAGTTGAAGCACAATCCAGCCGCACACAGTCTTGATGTCACCAAGTCTACGGTTGCAAGGTGGCATAGTCGATTCAAGCATCCTGCATCTTCGGTCAACCAAAAAATTCTTAGTGAAAATTAAATTTAAGTTTCAAGTGATTCCAAAATGAATCGGTTTTTTATCTGTCGGGGCAAGATGCATCAATTGCCATATCCTCCTTCAATGAGTGTGTTTAGTTCTCCATTGGAGTTGATTTTCTCGGATGTTTGGGGGGCTCTGCTCCTACTTGTATCAGTCGCAATAATTACTATGTAAGTCTTAGTGACGACTATAGTAGGTCTTTGTGGATTTATTTCCTCAAGCATATACTAGAAGTTTTCAAAAATTCCATCATTTTCAGCAATGTGTTGAGCGGCAATTTACTGAAAAAAGCATTCCATCCAAACATATTAGGGTCGTGAATATCATAAAGTTAATGTTTTTGCAGAGAATTAGTATTTCTCATCATCTTTCTTGTCATCATGCTCACCAACATAATGCTCTATCGAGTTCAAACATTGTCACATCATAGATTTTGGTCTCACTCTCCTTGCCTAGGCATCCACGGGGCTGATGTTTTTGGGAGATACATTTCTCACCGTTGTCGACCTCATAAACCATATGCCTCTAAAGGTTATAAATTAAACTCTCTCACTCCCTCACTCACATGGGACATAAATGAATACGATTTGGTAGGTGAAACAAATATGATTTATGAGCATTGGTTCAGTAGCATACGTAGGCCACTTCAATTGATCCCTCGCCTCAGATGGCACAACTTCTTCTCCATCAATTAAGAAGGAGCTACATGGCATGCTTTCGAACTAGCATGCACTCTCATATACCATCTCGGTTTATATACGACACACAATGTGATTTGTTCTTGTATATTACTATGTGTGTAGTGCTAGTGATTGTGGAACAAAATTGCGAAAATAATGTTAAGAGTATGTTTCGGATAAAATAGTCCACCCAGAAAATAAAATAAAAACAATGCTTATAATGCTGATGTAACACTTGGATTGTTAGAGTGTGGTTCTTGCTAGCCTGACACCAGACTATTAATATTTCCTGTCAGTGAAAATCATTGTATTATAATTTGGAGATACAGTGAACTACAACTGACTAAATAAATACACAACGTCATAAAGTATGAACTTTAATTGTGATGAATATCATACGATGCAAGTGGTATATGGGATAGGGGTGAAAATAGGGCAAAATAGTTAGGGCTGTTGGTTTCCGTAGCTTGTTGCGAAATAGCGAGAGAATAAGAAACTCCAAATATGGAAGCAGATACTAGATGAAAAAATGTAGAGCAAATAAGGAGCGGTCCGGATACAATAGTGAATATTTTTCTTAAGCATGAAATACCCTTTAACTGTATAAAAACACAATGTAGTTCAATTTTCCAACATGACCACAAATATGATCAGACATGAAGTTTAAATAAATGCAATATCGATTGAATGATTACTGGAAGAAGGGGACTCGGTAGAGCAGTTTACATTGTGGTATGTTTGAATGGATGGATGGGATTAGACTACATGTCTATGGACAATGAATCTATGAGGCCTAGCTAAATGCGTAAGAAAAATGAAGATTCCCATGTGTAAATACATGATTGTGTTTATGCATGTTTTTCTACCATATAAGTCGTTGTTCCGTTTCAGTTTGTTCACACAAGTTTCTGTTTACATTTCCGTTTAACCCTTGTGTTGGCATACTCCATTGAATACATATCTGTAAACTCATGTTAACAAACTGTATTGTTTCTGTAATTCGATGCGGCAAACAAACTGTATCTGCCATACTCCAAATTGCATTAGGACATGAGCGCATGCATGTTGACCACATTCAACCTCGTTCGACGATCTGTCCTTGTGAGTCTAAGTTTTAGATGCCATGCTATAAATGAAAGTACGCATCACGACCACTAGTGGGCACGATCTCTCTGGACCATCTGATCCCGAAGGAAAAAAAATTCCAATGCCACTCATTCCAAACTTCGAAGAAGTGTGTATACATGTTACCACGCGCACGTATAATATGCCTACACGGGGTTACTTAAATAACTTTCTAAGGTCTAAACAGAGTTTGTCGGTTTTATAAAGTCACGGATACAATAGTGAATATTCTTCAAAACACGAAATCCTCTTGAATAGTAAAAAAAAAGTAGTTTAACTTGCCAACTAGTATCATATATGAAGGTTGTATAAAGCAAATTTACTCACTCGGTGATTAATGGAAGAAGGGGACTGATAGAGCAGTTAGGATTATGGCATGGTTGAATAGGTCAATGGGATTAAGCCACATGTCTATGACAGTGAATCTATGAGGTCGTGCTACATGTACAAGAAAAACAAAAAAAATCCGCATGTGTATTCTGTTCATGCAAGTTTTCTTACTAGATTTTTTTTTCACTTTAGTTTGTACATCCGCAATTTCCCGTTTCTGTTTATCCCTTGTTGTCATACTCCAGTGAATACATGTGCCGTACGTGTGTGTAAATCCGGGTTAACAAATTGTCTTATCTCCATATATTCTGGCATACCAAAAAAAAAATTGCACCTGCCATGTTCCAAATGTCATTAGGATATGAGCGCATGCTTGAGAAGACAACCACAATCGAGCTTTCCATGCGTACAACTCGCGAGCAGATACTCCGCTTGTCTTGACAATAGCTACATTCTGTCCATGCAAATGTGACTTTTAGAATCCATGGTACAAACGAAGCTACGCGGCACGACCATCGGTGGGTGCAATCTCTCAGGAAGTTATGACAATAAATTCAAATGTGTTTTTCCGAAGCCACTCACTCCAAACTTCAAAGAAGAGTGTCTGTACATGTTACGATGCATATCTCTTGCCTACATGGGGCTACTTGCTTAACTATGGTCTAAACCCTAAATAGAGGTTCACGGTTTTAGTAACAAGTAGCAAGTAGCAGAGGTGGAACAAATTGTAGATCGGATCGACCATGGGGTGTGTGTGTGCCTTGTTGGTAGGCTGAGCAACCAGAGATATATGTACACACGTGCACCCTATTTGTAATAGACCGAGGAATCCGGAGGGTGGGCTTCCAACTTCTGACAGGTGGACTAGGAACAAACAGGGCTGGCGAAAAAAACTTTGGCACATGTGGCCCGGGCAGCGTCCACTCAGATCGGTCGACCAAAGAGGATTCCGTTGGTTCACCTCGGTCCTCGGGTGCATGGCCTCCGCCACCCCCCCCCCCCCCCCCGCCCCCCGGGGCAGATTTGACAAATTTGACCTGGGGGCGAAATCAAATCACAGAATGAACTGTCCGTAAAACTATTTCACGCGGCTGACCTTTTTATGTGACGTCCGACACAAAGACGTTACACTACACTGTGCAACGTCTCACAGATAGGTGCTACACGCCTGGCCAACGTTGCACCCCAGACTACCTAAAAATTGCTAAGTCAATGTGCAGAGCCTAAGAGCTAGGCGTTGCACTATATAGTGTGGCGCCTAGCTCTCAGGCGCTGCACTAGTGGTTGCGCTACAAAATGAAGCAACCACTAGTGCAACGCCTAGAAGCCACAGTGTGGCGCCTAGCTCTCAGGCGCTGCACTAGTGGTTGCGCTACAAAATGAAGCAACCACTAGTGCAACGCCTAGAAGCCACAGTGTGGCGCCTAGCTCTCAGGCGCTGCACACTGACTTAGTAATTTTTGGATCACACGGATGCGACGCTGGCCAGGCTTGTAGCGCCTATCTGTGAGGTGTTGCACAGTGTAGTGTGGCGCCTTCGTATCGGGCGTCACACAAAAAGGTCACCACGTGAAATAGTTTCACGGGCAGTTCATTCTGTGATTTGATTTCGTCCATAGGTCAAATTTGTCAATTTTGCCGCCCCCCCCCCCACACACTCTCTCTCTCTCTCTCTCACTCTCTCACGCGCTCTCTCTCTCACTCTCTCACGCGCTCTCTCTCTCCTAGCAAAGCTACGTGCACTCTTCTCCATGAGGAATGTATCTGGTGCACCAGGGCAATTGGTGCTACCGGTGCACCGGACCCCTTTGCACATTCAAAAATGTTCAAAAAATCCGGAAAAATTTTAGTGCATCGACACAACATCAATGTATGTTGTTACAAAAATTCAAATTAAAATTCTAAATAATGCTCAAGATACAAAAATGACAAATTTGACGAGAATGTGCTAATGGGCCAAAACTCAAGCCCAACTTATGTTCTATACTATTCAGTGCCAAATTTGTCATATTTTTTTTTAATCTTGAGCAATGTTTAGAATTTTGATCTGAATTTTTGTGACAACTACATTGATATTGTGTCCATGCACTACATTTTTTCCAAAAAATTTCAAATATTTTTAAATGTGCAACGGGAGACCGGTGCATCAGATACATCCCCTCTCTCTATGACCGTTACCAAAATTCCCCTTCAAAACCTCCCCACGCGAGACGCCCCCATCCCCGCACAACGAATCCACCGCCCGCACACCCTACCCTAGACGAAGAAGAAGCATCAATTCAACCACATACCAAAATAGTGCATGCCCGCCGCCGCCGCAATAGCAGCACCCGCTGAGCCAGATCACAGCGAGCGGGATGCACCGGCTCTTACTCAAGCAGTGGCTCAAGGAGGAGGACCTACTGGACCGCCAGCAAGGAGATCCTTTTTCTATTATTCCACATCCATGCCGCCACTGTCCTCGTCCTCTTCCTCTCTGCATCCATCCCCTCCGACCCATGGTGGTCCTCATGTCGGTGCTCCTAGATCCTCCTGGCAATGGCCATGCGCTGAGCCATGCGGTACAACGCCAACATGGAGGCCAATGAGCATGCGACTTTTCACAAATCTCCAAGCCGAAGGACCCACAAATTCACTGCGCACATGACGCCGAAGAGGAGATTACTATGTATAAAGAAAAGGGGGCCAGATCGTATTGTACACTGGCCGCTTGCCAGCGTTTACGAGGATGCTGACGGCGTCTACGCTGATGAGGCACTCATCGGCCCTTGTGGGTGGTGGGCCTTATGGGCGATGGCTTTGGACATTAGCACCTTAGCGAGGAGCGTGTGTACTTTATAAAGGAAAATTGACAGTGCCAGATTAAAGTTTTTGAAGGGTGATTCCGATTCATAAGGGAGGTTTGTGACTTGCGAGTCTCGAGTCATGATCGAGGAGGACATGAACGATGCGGCGGATCGATAAGTTTGTGTGACATAGACACTACAATTGCGGTGATAGCAGAAAAATAATCCTATGATATCGGGTCATTTTACTCATTAGTACTAAGGGCATGTACAATGGTGCTATCTTAGGAGTGTCACATAGGATAAATGATGAAATAGAGGAGACAGAACTCATAAGAAAAAGCTTGTCTTTTCTTATTTAAGAAAAGACAAGAGATGATCTCTTAGCACAATAAGTCTCAACATGTTTTTAGGAGTGACTAGTTACTGAAAATAAGGCTAACAGATGACCCATTATAGACATCTTCTTTTATCATCTGTAAATTATATGCAAGACTTAAGATAAGACTATTTCATCAACCATTGTACATGCCCTAAAGGACCAAGTTGATCTTGGGAGCCTGACTAGATGGCGAGGCACGCAAGGAAGATGAGCATGAGCTCCTCGCCACCATGCAAGACCCAATGTGGGTGCACACCTATGCCTTTCGTCCTTGTTGGTCCTCGATCATGTTAAGAAAAGAAGAAAGAGATGAGAAAGGTAGAGAAATTTGCAGATGTACTGTAGATTGGTTCGCACACACCTGAGCCTTTCGTCCTTGTTGGTCCTCGATCATGTTAAGAAAAAAAGAAACAGATGACAGAGATAAAGAATTTGCAAATGTACTGTAGATGGGTTCGCGCTTGTGTATTCTTGGGAAAGAAATGCTATAGTAGTCTTCGGCATTGTTTACTTAAAAAAAACAATGCACACTGTATGAGGTCTAGCTACATGCATAAGAAAAATGAAGTCCCATATGTGCACATGGAGAATTCTGTTTCTGCGTGTTATATGGAAGAACCCATTGTTCCGATCCAGTAAGTTTGCACAAGTTTCTGTTTACATATCGATTTCAACAAATTGGGCTATTTCGGTAATCCCATGCAACAAACGACTTATATGTCGCATACTTCAAACTAAATTAGGACATGAGTGCATGCTTGTGAGAAGCTGAGCACAACCAATCTAGTTCGGACTTCAACTGACCATCAGATACTTTGATCAGCTAGATCATATTGACAGTCTATCCTTGCGCATGTATGTTTTAGATGTCATGGCATAAACAGAGCTATGCGGCACAACCACTGGTGGGCAGAGTCTCTCAAAAGCATGTGACACATAAGTCAAAAGGTGTTTTTCCGATGCCACTCATTCCAAACTTTGAAGAAGCATGTGTACATGCTACCATATCACGCGATGTTTCATGCCCGCACGGAGTTACTTGCTTAACCGTCTATGGCTTAAATAGAGTTTGCCAGTGTCACTATCAAGTAGCTATTGGTAGGCTGAGAGGGAGAACCAAGGAGACAACCAAAGCTAAGCGACCTAGCCAATGTGTATATATAGACCGCGGAGGAAAGCCGGTGAATATCCTATTTGACGCTCATTGCGTCAAACTGCCGGTGCGCCACACAGGCGAGCAACCTAGCAGCGACGTGATGGGCCGGCCCAGTTACATAGACCGTCCACTTACAACCACTGCAACTATGCAGCCGGTTTTGGGAACCTTCTAGAAGGTTTCCTGAACCGGTTTTTTCTTTCTTTTATAGGGTTTTCTGTTTCTCTTTTTATTTCTGTTTCTTTTTCTTCTTTCTTTTTACTTTTTGTATCTTTTTTCGTTTTATGTTTCTTTTTACCTTTTTCCTTTTCAAGGTTATTTTATCTTTTTTAAAACAACTTCATGTTCGAAAATTGTTCTTAATGTTAAAAAATATTATTTCTTTTAAAAAAATTAGAAATTTCAAAGAAGGTCGTTTTTCAAGGAAAAAAATCGTAAATTCAAAAAATGTCCACATTTTTCAGAAATTATTTGGGAATTTCAAAAAAGATTCTTGTTTTTCATATTTTTGTTCACGACTTCAACAATTGTTCGCATTTCCAAATTTTGTTCTGGAAATTAAAAATATGTTTGCCATTTAAAAAAGTGTTCCTGTTTTGAAATTTTCTTCCCAATTGAAAATTTGTTCCAAATTCAAAAAAATGATTTTTTTCTAGTTTTTGTTCACAAATTCAAAATTGTTCCAGATTCAAAAAATGTTTGCAAATTCAAAAAATGTTGAGGCATTTAAAAAAATATTCCAGATTTCCAAATTTGTTCACAAAATAAAAATTGTTCCAGATTCAATTTTAGAAATATTTAAATTTTTCAAAAAGAAAATAGCTTCGAAATTTCTAGAAAGTTCTTATGAACCGGGTTGCTTTTTTAGTTAGAAATTTCTAGGAGTTACAATGGCTAGTGATTTTGGTTCACTGGTAGTAGGTCCTTGGTTCTATTTTCTAAAGAAAAAAGTTCTTGGTTTGATTGTGAACATTTAGATTTTGCCGATGTAGTTTGTTTACTTAAGATCCGTGTGGCATATCTAGCACAGAACCTTGTCGGTCGGAGCGGCTAGTTCATCGGGCGCATCACTGCGTCATCTAGAGTTCGAATCCTAATTCTAGCACTCAATTTTTTGACTATTTTCCACCTCATGAAGTGCAACCGCAATATGGGCCGGCCCAAGTGAGCAGCGCCCTCTACGAAACGGCGGCTCTCTGACGCAGAGAGCGTCACATAGGAGCTCCGGAAAGTCAGAGGGGGTGGGTTTCTTCCAACTTCCGAGCGGCGGGCCTCGAACAAACAAAGACTACGGATGAATGTTTATCCCGTGAGACCGCTAAAAAAAAGTGGTCGGGCAGCATGCACACCGATTCCGACCGTTGGGTCGCCTCCCTCCCTTCCAGGTGATTCCACTTCAAAACCTCCCCACACCAAGCTCACCATACCCACCCAGAACGGGAATACACCGCCACACACCCGACCCCAGCCCAAGAAGAAGGATACATCCATCCACATACCAATCCAGTCCATGTCCGACACTACCGCGCTCGTCGTCATGTCGCAGCAGAGGCACACCCTGGGCCAAATCACGGCGAACACCGAGTGGGACGCATCGTACCGGCTGCTGCTCAAGCAGTGGCTCAAGGAGCAAGACCTGCTCGCGTCGCACAGCGGGAGGCCCGCCTCCATGGCATGCGCAAGGAGATCGCCTTCCTCTAGTGCGCCTTGTTCGCCTTCCACTACGCTACTTCTGTCCTCGTCCACTTCCGATCGACCTCCATCCCCTCCTTGTCCCCATGCTTGTCATTTCTCCTGAATCCTTCCAGGCCATGCGCTGAGCATGGCGTTACAAGGCTAACATGGAGCAAGGTCCAAAGATCATCTCTTTGCCTATCCTGGACATAAGAAGAAGCTTCAGGGTCCTTCGGCTTATTCCATTCTTGGACGTTGATCGGGACACTGTCCCTAACAACAACTCAGCACTGATGTACGAATGCTTCCTTGGTCCGCTTGGGAGCAATCAGTTGGCCATCTTTTGTAATTTCTGTGATCGTGAACCTTTCATGCTGGCGCGTTTCTTCGGGCCTCGTCTCCTTACGGAAGTTTGGCTCGATCTGGAGGGCTATAAAAGAAGAAAGAAGCGTTAATATATGTACATACCAAAACAATTAATGCATCAAGAAAGAAGCGTTAATATATGTACATACCAAAACAATTAATGCATCAAGTCAGCGTTAATATATGTACATACCTCACCGGACTTTGCAACAGTACCCTCCTCCGTTTGGTCACCGGAGTCGTGGTCATGATCTCCTTCCTGCGCCATTCGGTCACCGGAGGTGTCATGATCTCCTTCCTCCTCCATTGTTGGATCACCGAAGCCATCATCCTCTCCTTCCTCACCATCAGTGTCATTGAGAAACGACAAGGGATCACCTCCGGCGAGGATTATATCCCCCAACAATTGTTCTTGTTGTAAGTCTCTTTCCATAGTTTCTGCAAATATTACAACATGACAATATACAAACATGAGGAAATGGTTTGTGCAAACAAGAAAGGAGGCGGTCGATAAAATGAACCACCCAAATTTTTTGTGTAGTTCAACTGAAATGGAGCATCCCTAGCATGCAGACTGATTAAGTGTCAGATGAATATACGCGTCAACCAACTTGTCTAGAATCTTTAGACTCCATGCCATTCAGTTCGCTACCATATGTGTTGATAACCAAAAGGCAGAAGTTGGGACCAAATACTGGACTACGTTTTTCTAGGTTATGAGCCAAGCAATATTTTTGGCTTTCACTCCTAATACTTGGAGTTTGACCACTGGTTGACGTGGGTTGATACTCAAATGAATATACGCACTTCTTCTTGTCAACATTGATGCTTATCTGAGTGAACTTTGGAGTACATAGCAGCAGCATAAGTATCTGTCCATCAGATCTTTTTGTGTAGTTCTACTGAAATTGCCCAATGTAATGATTTGCCTGCGAGTTCAGGCTCCAAGTTACTCCTTTATGAAATCGGCAAATAGTAGCACAGGACCAAATTACCAATACATATGACAAGCATAATAATGAGGATAAAGACCGGTACCAACCTGTGTGAGGTAGCATATCAATTACTATTTCCTTTGACTGGAAGCCGAGATAAGCGACTGACAGGAAAGGAAGGAAGCAAGCAAGCCGAGACAAAGCGACCGACAGGAAGGGAAGGAAGCGGTCGAGGCAATGAAGCGCCCAAAGTTTTTGTGTTGTTCCACCAAAATCGAGCATCCCTGTTGGCACATATATTGAGAGAGTGAGATTAATGTAATAGTGGGACTGGTTGATGAAACATACACTAACAAATAGAAGCACCCTCATTATCTTAATGGGTAAAGTTAGCAACATAGAAATCTTGCTTAAAGAAATGTAGTACTTTATTTAATCAGTGCCAATTAGCTAAACACTCAAAGCATTACCATGTATCATAGGTTGCAAAACGTTAACGTGCAAAGATAAAGGAGTTTCTCATGACAGTAGCACCATAGTAGCACGATACATATATAGGTACAACAAACTAACATGGCTGAAGGCCTTAGGACGGTACCAGCCTAAGCACAAAAGCTTATTCAAGTAGTCCCAAAAGAGATGATAAAGCACTCACTGGAATCACTCAATAGTATATATATTTTTGTGCACTTCAAGTGTATGGTTGAAATAAGTCTTGTTTACCAATGGTGAGATTATATCAAAAAATTATCAAGAACTTCCAGCAGAGTTAAAGCACTGGCTGGGATACAATTCATTCTATTCTCTTGTGCAGTTCCACTAAAATGTATGATTGGCACAACATGATCCCTATTTGCACAAGTAGGAACAAGGTGAAACCTTCATTAGCTTAGTGAGAAAGGATAGAAAGACAATAGCATTATTATGTCATGACACTACCAAGATTCCCTCCCTACTCCACCACATGCTTCATCTCCACGGACATAGATATACAGGTACATGATTCAGCATAGGGTGCTAATAAATATTTGTTTAATTCCTACAGGAAAATTAGGCAGCAATAAATTAGTGCTACTTAAGTACTCCTGATTAATTAAGTGACCTTGCAGGAGAGACAGCAGAAGTGGAAGGGCTCCCTGGAGGATCGTCTCACATGTAGGGAGAGGTTGCCGGAGCCCTTGAATGGCCTCGATTGAGGCCTCGGCTTCAGCAAGATCACATTGGCACTGTTGATTGTGTAGAGCTGGGTCACACATGCATCCAGAATCTGGTTAATTAGTATGATGTGTTGTTAAGCCAAGTACTACTCTGCTGCATTTCTCTATCTATCTCTACTCTATTATCTATTACTCTTATACTCTTACAAAAAAACAGAGTTGGTGATCTTGCTGTTAAGTGCATCTCGATGTTACGTGCAAGGAACGAGCATCTTGCTAGTCTTCCAAGTAAATTAAGACTAGTAGCAACACAACAATACAATACCACTAGCAAGATGTCACGATAACATAGAACGGTACCATCGAGTGATCTTCTTCATTTCCTCATTCTTATTCTTCTTCTTCCTCTTCATGCTCTGTTTCTCTTTCTCCTTGCCAGTTGTTGAAACCAAGTACATGATTGGCCTTCTAATTCAGAATTGGTTTTGTCAGTGAGGGAATACAAGTGTACTAGTAAACAATAGCATTATTTTCTCATGGTTGTCCAAAATAGAGATGAACACATGCATTAAATATCATTCTTACCTAACGGAAGGTTATGGTGCCAATTTGGATGATGAAGATTGGAACAAAAATCTCCCTTTGCGAAGTTCCACCGAAATGAACCAACGTTTCCATTCTGACATTCCAGTTAAACAGCACAAAAGTCATTTCTTTTAAGAAGTGTTTTGTGCAGTGCACCAAAAGGTCCCAATAGCAACGAGGTGAAATGGATATCCATGTTTGCACAAGAAGCAACAGAGGAAACAGTCAGAGTCTCAAACAATTACTGGCAAAAACAATTGGCTAAACTTGTCATGGCTTATAACAGTGGCATGGCTTCATTTTACCTAGGGCATTAGATTAAGAACAACTAAATATTTTTTATAACGACATGGGACAGTGGGTGCACCAGCAGTCCAACACCATGTACCAAAACCAGGGCATAAAGTAGTGATTCATAGTTTGTTGCCCCGAGAAACAAACATCCAAGAAACATATCTGGGTTGGTCCCATTTTTGTTCACTCTAGACACCTACTCCTATGTGTGGATAGAAAATCTAGTCCTGGTCATACCACTGTGTAAAGTGTTTTCCCTATATTTCCCTTTTCGACCAAGAGATGGGTTGGATGACCAGTATGTACTACTTTCACCCCCCTTTCCTTCCTGTTTGTACCAAGTCCGATGTACATACTAAATTTTCCCCCTTTATTTTTTGTTTGAACCAAGTACAAGATTCGACTCCATGAAGTAGCTTTACCTCTAACAATAGAAAAAAAATTAGGTGACGTTGGACCATCCAATTGAGAGGGGCTGAGAGGTAGAAAATGATGCACATGCAGCAACGTAGCGAGCTGGGGAAGTAGATCTAAGATGGTTTTGAAGGAAGATATACCTGAAGGTCATCGGGATGCGGATAGGTGGGCGGCGGGAGGCCGGATCCACCCACACTAGGGCAGCGACGAAGGGATCAGAGCACCTCCCGCGTCGGTGCTTGGCCGGAGATAACGGTGCGGCCGGCAGTGGCTCTCCTCCCTTGCTATCGATGACGGCCTAAACACTGCCCCTCCTCCCCTTCTCCGGCGGAGCGGGATATGTCTGTATCTGTAACCAGCGATGAGGATAGAAAGACAATGTTTACCACCGCTATCTTGTTTATATCTGGAGAGGATGAGAGTGTGTGAATAGAGCAAACCTAGCAAGCAAGCGCGGAGGCTCCGGCCTATATATATATGTATAGTGGGGTAGTTTTCTTTTTACACTCCATCAAAACAATCGTTTAAATTGTGTACGTGCCAGGTCGCCGTTTTTTTGAGTTGTTGATTGTTTTTTGAGATAGCTACCCGCTTATTCCAAGTGGTGTTATGGTGTGCCAGGTCGCACTTTGTATCATTCAAGTCTGGTACTAGACCCTTCATTAAGTGAACAACCACCGTGTCGTAAATTTTGTGAACAAGCCCACGGCTAAATTATCAGAAATGTGGGCTACCCCAACATGCATTATTATTTATATTTTCTATGTGGGAGTATCCTCAAAACAAAATGTGATAGTACAATCTTTATTGGGCCCCTTTGTAATTTGTGCTAAATTTTGACCAAAGATTTAACTGACAAAACATTAGTGCATGTTAACAAAAATTATATCCTTTGGTTCTTATTTGAACATAGTTTTCAATGATGTAATTTTTTGGGACATGCATGAACATTTTGTTAGTTAAATTTATAGTCAAAATTTGGCACCAATTTATCATAGGGACCAGTAAACTAGGACGGAGTACTGTATATGACTAGCCGCTCTATCTATATGCGGGACATCAAAGCATCCGGGCCTACGTGCCATCCACCAAATCACAGCGAGGTGCTACATTCGAGACTCACCGGTCACCCCGGTGTGGCCATCATGACCCGTCATATCACAAAACCCACACCTTTACCAGCAGTGGTAAAGTGGCCTCGAAGTTGGACTAGACGAAGCAACCATCATTTCACTGGAACGCTCGTTCAAGCCCTTTCTCCCCTTGAAGAAAACCTCACTCCAGGCTACTTACTTCTGCCATTTTTCTTCTATAGCAATGAAGGAAAGGTAGGCAAATCAGTTATGCTACTATATTTTCATTGCAAGAATCTTCTTTTTGCCAAGCACCAACTGATTCTCACAGCCTATTCTTTTCCCGTTTTCATTGCGATTGTGGTTTCCTTTCGATTGTTTTTTGTTTGTCAGTTTATTGATGGATCCTGGAGCACTAGGCAAAGCGTTGCTGGCGGACAACCCACTCGAGGCAGAGATCTCCAGGAAGCGAGCACCGACCAACGAGTAGGCCATGCCGGCGGGCCAACCCATGGAAACGAAGAACTCCAAGAAACAAGCACTAGCCAAAGAGTTGACGATGTTGGCGGACGAACTCCTCAAAGAAAGCTGGAAGAACAGCAAGGGCCCCACCGTGCCTACCCCAAAAACACTAATGGCCACCTATGGGAGGCTCAAGGCCAAGTTTGAGGAGATAGTCGCCGTTGAGAAGCAGTATTTCCCTGGCAAGGCGATGGCCCCGGGAGGGATGGGATCCCCTGGTGAGCTGCACAAGGTAAAAAAAACAGCTTACCATAGTTGTGGTTTGTGATTATTTGCAATGTGCTTGGTAATATGTTAGGGTTGTGCAGGTGCCAGTGGATGTCCTTGATGATTTCAATGTCGCGGTCCGTCCTGTGGAAAAATCCCTAGAGATCGTTTTCGATGTCGCGGTCCATCCTGTGGACATCGCCCAGGAGATCGATTCTGACGCCGCTATCCGTCCTGTGGACATCGCCCTAGAGATCGATTCTGATGTCGTGGTCCGTCCTGTGGACATCGCTTGGAGATCGATTCCGGCGTCGGTGTCCGTTCTATGAACATCGCCCTAGAGATCGATTTTGATGTTGAGGTCCGTCCTGTGGACATCGCCCCAGAGATCGATTCCCATGCCGCTGTCCATGCTGTGGTCATTGCCGGAGAGATCGATGACAAGAAATAGTTGGTCGCGCTAATCCTTCAAGGTAGTTTGTATTGTGTTTAATTACCAAAATGATGTGTGTTAGTAAACCATCTTAGGGCTAGTGCACTGTCTTGTGTGGACGATACTTGCTACTTTCGTTTGATAGTGAATCATCCGAACCCTCTCCGAGTTATGGAAACAGATGTATCCTCACCATCTTTTGATGTAATATATGGCATGCTTAGATGTAGGTTTGAACTATTTATCATATCAGCAGGGCTTGTTTGATGATTCTTGGTGTTAGTAGGCTAGCTACTATGCGAGCGATAGTACTTGCAAAACACTCACTAAAGAGAAAAGTTGGGGCTAATGAGCTCGTGATACGCTTATAGGCCTGGTCCGTCATCGATCGGCCAATAGCCCAAGCTCCTAAAATTGTGGCTTAGCGGCTGATCAAACAATAGTCCACAATTATACATTAATTCACATCAAACTCAAAGAGTTGGTTCACGTATACATTCAGTCCTCATTAGTTCATAGGGTAGGAAAATCGTAGCAATAGGAAAGTCATAGGAAATGAGATGACATGTATCTAAAATCCTATGAGTAGGAATAGGAAAAGAGATGACGCCCTTTGATTCACATCGTAGGATTTTTTCCATTGAGTCTAGGCTAATGTTTATTTTCCTATGAAATGTGGAGGATAGGAAGAATTCCTCCATAGGAATATGATTCCATTCTTATAAACCAAAAGGCTCTACAGAAATTTTTGTAGGGAACGTTGCAGAAAATAAAATTTTTCCTACAGTTTCACCAAGATCCATCTATGAGTTCATCTAGCAACGAGTGATAGTAGTGCATCTACATACTTTGTAGATCGCGAGCGGAAGCGTTCAAGAGAACGGGGTTGAGGGAGTCCTACTCGTCGTGATCCAAATCACCGATGACCAAGTGCCGAACGGACAGCACCTCCGCGTTCAACACACGTACGGAGCGGATGACGTCTCATCCTTCTTGATCCAGCAAGGGGGAAGGAGAGGTTGATGTAGATCCAGTAGCATGACGGCGTGGTGGTGGATGCAGCAGGGTTCCTGCAGAGCTTCACCGAGCTTCTGCGAGGGAGAGGTGTAGCAGGGGAGAGGGAGGCGCCAAGACTTCAGGTTGTGGCTGCCCTCCCCCCTTTATATAGGCCCCCTGGGGGGCACCAGCCCTGGAGATGGGATCTCTCAAGGGGGCGGCGGCCAGGGGGGTGGAGTGTCCCCCAAGGCAAGTGGAGGCGGCCCCACCCTAGGGTTTCCAACCCTAGGCGCAGGGGGGCCCAATGGGGGCTGCACCAGCCCACCAGGGGCTGGTCCCCTCCCCACTTCAGCCCACGGGGCCCTCCGGGATAGGTGGCCCCACCCGGTGGACTCTCGGGACCCTTTCGGTGGTCCAGGTACAATACCGGTGACCCCCGAAACTCTCCCGATGGCAGAAACTGCACTTCCTATATATAATTCTTTACCTCCGGACTATTCCGGAACCCCTCGTGATGTCCGGGATCTCATCCAGGACTCCGAATAACTTTTGGTTTGCTGCATACTCATATTCATACAACCCTAGCATCACCGAACCTTAAGTGTGTAGACCCTACGGGTTCGGGAGACATGTAGACATGACCGAGACGACTCTCCGGTCAATAACCAACAGCGGGATCTGGATACCCTTGTTGGCTCCCACATACTCCTCGATGATCTCATCGGATGAACCATGATGTCGAGGATTTTAGCAACCCCGTATACAATTCCCTTTGTCAATCGGTATGTTACTTGCCCGAGATTTGATCATCGGTATCCCAATACCTTGTTCAATCTCGTTACCGGCAAGTTACTTTACTCGTACCGTAATGCATGATCCTGTGACCAGACACTTGGTCACTTTGAGCTCATTATGATGATGCATTACCGACTGGGCCTAGAGATACCTCTTCGTCATACGGAGTGACAAATCCCAGTCTCGATCCGTGTCAACCCAACAGACACTTTCGGAAATACCTGTAGTGCACCATTATAGTCACCCAGTTACGTTGTGACGTTTGGTACACCCAAAGCACTCCTACGGTATCCGGGATTTACACGATCTCATGATCTAAGGAAAAGATACTTGACATTGGAAAAGCTCTAGCAAAACGAACTACACTATCTTGTGCTAAGCTTAGGATTGGGTCTTGTCCATCACATCATTCTCCTAATGATGTGATCCCGTTATCAATGACTTCTAATGTCCATAGTCAGGAAACCATGACTATCTGTTGATCAACGAGCTAGTCAACTAGAGGCTCACTAGGGACATATTGTGGTCTATGTATTCACACGTGTATCACGATTTCCGGATAATACAATTATAGCATGAATAAAAGACAATTATCATGAATAAGGAAATATAATAATAATCCTTTTATTATTGCCTCTAGGGCATATTTCCAACAGTCTCCCACTTGCACTAGAGTCAATAATCTAGTTACAGTTCTGGTGTTGATCATGTTTTGCTCGCGGAAGAGGTTTAGTTAACAGATCTGCGACATTCAGATCCGTATGTACTTTGCAAATATCTATGTCTCCATCTTGAACATTTTCACGGATGGAGTTGAAACGACGCTTGATGTGCCTGGTCTTCTGGTGAAACCTGGGCTCCTTGGCAAGGGCAATAGCTCCAGTGTTGTCACAGAAGAGAGTGATTGGCCCCAACGCATTGGGTATGACTGCTAGGTCGGTGATGAACTCCTTCATCCATATTGCTTCATGCGCTGCCTCCAAGGCTGCCATGTACCCCGCTTCACATGTAGATCCCGCCACGACGCTCTGCTTGCAACTGCACCAGCTTACTACTCCACAATTCAACATATATACGTATCCGGTCTGTGACTTAGAGTCATCCAGATCTGTGTCAAAGCTAGCATCAACGTAACCCTTTACGACGAGCTCTTCGTCACCTCCATAAACGAGAAACATGTCCTTTGTCCTTTTCAGGTACTTCAGGATATTCTTGACCGCTGTCCAGTGTTCCTTGCCGGGATTACTTTGGTACCTTCCTACCAAACTTACGGCAAGGTTTACATCAGGTCTGGTACACAGCATGGCATACATAATAGATCCTATGGCTGAGGCATAGGGGATGACACTCATCTCTTCTTTATCTTTTGCCGTGGTCGGGCATTGAGCCGAGCTCAATCTCACACCTTGCAATACAGGCAAGAACCCTTTCTTGGACTGATCCATTTTGAACTTCTTCAATATCTTATCAAGGTATGTGCTTTGTGAAAGACCTATGATGCGTCTCGATCTATCCCTATAGATCTTGATGCCTAATATGTAAGCAGCTTCTCCAAGGTCCTTCATTGAAAAACACTGATTCAAGTAGGCCTTAATGCTGTCCAAAAGTTCTATATCATTTCCCATCAAAAGTATGTCATCTACATATAATATGAGAAATGCTACAGAGCTCCCACTCACTTTCTTGTAAACACAGGCTTCTCCATAAGTCTGCATAAACCCAAACGCTTTGATCATCTCATCAAAGCGAATGTTCCAACTCCGAGATGCTTGCACCAGCCCATAAATGGATCGCTGGAGCTTGCATACCTTGTTAGCATTCTTAGAATCGACAAAACCCTCCGGCTGCATCATATACAGTTCTTCCTTAAGATAGCCGTTAAGGAATGCCGTTTTGACATCCATCTACCATATCTCATAATCATAGTATGCGGCAATTGCTAACATGATTCGGACGGACTTTAGCTTCGCTACGGGAGATAAAGTCTCATCGTAGTCAACCCCTTGAACTTGCCGATAACCCTTAGCGACAAGTCAAGCTTTATAGATGGTAACATTACCATCCGCGTCCGTCTTCTTCTTAAAGATCAATTTGTTTTCTATCGCTCGCCGATCATCGGGCAAGTCTGTCAAAGTCCATACTTTGTTTTCATACATGGATTCTATCTCGGATTGCATGGCTTCAATCCATTTGTTGGAATCTGGGCCCGCCATCGCTTCTTCATAGTTCGAAGGTTCACCGTTGTCTAACAACATGATTCCTAGGACAGGGTTGCCATACCACTCTGGTGTGGAACGTGTCCTTGTGGACCTACGAAGTTCAGTAGCAACTTGATCCGAAGTACCTTGATCATCATCACTAATTTCCTCTCTAGTTGGTGTAGGCACCACAGGAACATTTTCCTGAGCTGCACTACTTTCCGGTTCAAGAGGTAGTACTTCCTCGAGTTCTACTTTCCTCCCACTTACTCCTTTCGAGAGAAACTCTTTTTCTAGAAAGGATCCGTTCTTGGCAACAAAGATCTTGCCTTCGGATCTAAGGTAGAAGGTATACCCAATGGTTTCCTTAGGGTATCCTATGAAGACGCATTTTTCCGACTTGGGTTCGAGCTTTTCAGGTTGAAGTTTCTTGACATAAGCATCGCATCCCCAAACTTTTAGAAATGATAGCTTGGGTTTCTTCCCAAACCATAATTCATACGGTGTCGTCTCAACGGATTTGGACGGAGCCCTATTTAAAGTGAATGTAGCTGTCTCTAGAGCGTATCCCCAAAATGATAACGGTAAATCGGTAAGTGACATCATAGATCGCACCATATCTAATAGAGTGCGATTACGACGTTCGGACACACCGTTACGCTGAGGTTTTCCAGGCGGCGTGAGTTGTGAAACGATTCCACATTTTCTTAAGTGCGTACCAAATCCGTGACTTAAATATTCTTCTCCACGATCTGATCGTAAGAATTTTATCTTTCAGTCACGTTGATTCTCTACCTCATTCTGAAATTCCTTGAACTTTTCAAAGGTCTCAGACTTGTGTTTCATCAAGTAGACATACCCATATCTACTCAAGTCATCAGTGAGAGTGAGAACATAACGATATCCTCCGCGAGCCTCAACGCTCATTGGACCGCACACATCGGTATGTATGATTTCCAATAAGTTGGTTGCTCGCTCCATTGTTCCGGAGAACGGAGTCTTGGTCATTTTGCCCATGAGGCATGGTTCGCATGTGTCAAATGATTCATAATCGAGAGACTCTAAAAGTCCATCAGCATGGAGCTTCTTCATGCGCTTGACACCAATGTGACCAAGGCGGAAGTGCCACAAGTATGTCGGACTATCGTTATCAACTTTACATCTTTTGGTATTCACACTATGAATATGTGTAACATTACATTCGAGATTCATTAAGAATAAACCATTGACCATCGGGGCATGACCATAAAACATATCTCTCATATAAATAGAACAACCATTATTCTCGGATTTAAATGAGTAGCCATCTCGCATTAAATGAGATCCAAATACAATGTTCATGCTCAAACTTGGCACTAAATAACAATTATTGAGGTTTAAAACTAATCCCGTAGGTAAATGTAGAGGTAGCATGACGACGGCGATCACATCGACCTTGGAACCATTCCCGACGCGCATCGTCACCTCGTCTTTCGCCAGTCTCCGCTTATTCCGCAGCTCCTGCTGTGGTTACAAATATGAGCAACGACACCGGTATCAAATACCCAGGAGTTACTACAAGTACTGGTAAGGTACACATCAATTACATGTATATCAAATATACCTTTAGTATTGCCGGCCTTTTTGTCCGCTAAGTATTTGGGGCAGTTCCACTTCCAGTGACCCTTCCCTTTGCAATAAAAGCACTCAGTCTCAGGCTTGGGTCCATTCTTTGACTTCTTCCTGGAAACTGGTTTACCGGGTACGGCAACATCTTTGCCGTCCTTCTTGAAGTTCTTCTTACCCTTGCCCTTCTTGAACTTGGTGGTTTTATTGACCATCAACACTTGATGTTCTTTTTTGATTTCTACCTCTACTGACTTTAGCATTGAAAATACTTCAGGAATAGTTTTCACCATCCCCTGCATATTGTAGTTCATCACAAAGCTCTTGTAGCTCGGTGGGAGCGACTGAAGGATTCTGTCAATGACCGCCTCGTCCGGGAGGTTAATGTCCAGCTGGGACAGGCGGTTGTGCAACCCAGACATTTTGAGTATGTGCTCACTGACAGAACTATTTTCCTCCATCTTACAACTATAGAACTTGTCGGAGACTTCATATCTTCGACCCGGGCATGAGCTTGGAAAACCATTTTCAGCTCCTCAAACATCTCATATGCTCCGTGTTGCTCAAATCGCTTTTGGAGCGCCGGTTCTAAGCTCTAAAGCATGCCCCACTGAACGAGGGAGTAATCATCAGCACGTGACTGCCAAGCGTTCATAATGTCTTGGTTCTCTGGGATGGGTGCTTCACCTAGCGGTCCTTCTAGGACATATGCTTTCTTGGCAGCTATGAGGATGATCCTCAGGTTCCGGACCCAGTCCGTATAGTAGCTGCCATCATCTTTCAGCTTGGTTTTCGCTAGGAACGCGTTGAAGTTCATGTTGACATGAGCGTTGGCTATTTGATCTACAAGACACATTTTGCAAAGATTTTAGACTAAGTTCAAGATAATTAAGTTCATCTAATCAAATTATTTAATGAACTCCCACTCAGATTAGACATCCCTCTAGTCATCTAAGTGTTACATGATCCGAGTCGACTAGGCCGTGTCCGATCATCACGTGAGACGGACTAGTAATCATCGGTGAACATCTCCATGTTGATCGTATCTTCCATACGACTCATGTTCGACCTTTCGGTCTCTGTGTTCCGAGGCCATGTCTGTACATGCTAGGCTCGTTAAGTTAACCCAAGTGTTTTTGCATGTGTAAAACTGTCTTACACCCGTTGTATGTGAACGTAAGAATCTATCACACCCGATCATCACGTGGTGCTTTGAAACGATGAACTTTAGCAACGACGTACAGTTAGGGAGAACACTTTCTTGAAATTCTTATAAGGGATCATCTTACTTACTACCGTCGTTGTAAGTAAACAAGATGCATAAACATAATAAACATCACATGCAATTATATAGTAGTGACATGATATGGCCAATATCATATAGCTCCTTTGATCTCCATCTTCGGGGCTCCATGATCATCTTCGTCACCGGCATGACACCATGATCTCCATCATCATGATCTCCATCATCGTGTCTCCATGAAGTTGCTCGCCAACTATTACTTCTACTACTATGGCTAACGGTTTAGCAATAAAGTAAAGTAATTACATGGCGTTAAATCATTGACACGCAGGTCATACAATAATTAAAGACAACTCCTATGGCTCCTGCCGGTTGTCATACCCATCGACATGCAAGTCGTGATTCCTATTACAAGAACATGATCTCATACATCACAATATATCATTCATCATTCATCACAACTTTTGGCCATATCACATCACAAAGCAATTGCTGCAAAAACAAGTTAGACGTCCTCTAATTGTTGTTTGCATCTTTTACGTGGCTGCAATAAGGTTCTAGCAAGAACGTTTTCTTACCTACGAATAAGCCACAACGTGATTTGTCAACTTCTATTTACCCTTCATAAGGACCCTGTTCATCGAATCCGCTCCAACTAAAGTGGGAGAGACAGACACCCGCTAGCCACCTTATGCATCTAGTGCATGTCAGTCGGTGGAAGCTGTCTCACGTAAGCGTACGTGTAAGGTCGGTCCGGGCCGCTTCATCCCACAATACCGCTGAAGCAAAATAAGACTAGTAGTTGCAAGAAAGTTGACAACATCTACGCCCACAACAGATTTGTGTTCTACTCGTGCAATAGAGAACTACGCATAGACCTAGCTCATGATGCCACTGTTGGAGAACGTTGCAGAAAATAAAAATTTTCCTACGGTTTCACCAAGATCCATCTATGAGTTCATCTAGCAACGAGTGATAGTAGTGCATCTACATACCTTTTTAGATCGTGAGCGGAAGCGTTCAAGAGAACGGGGTTGAGGGAGTTGTACTCGTCGTGATCCAAATCACCGATGACCAAGTGCCGAATGGACAACACCTCCGTGTTTAACACGTACGGAGCGGATGACGTCTCCTCCTTCTTGATCCAGCAAGGGGGAAGGAGAGGTTGATGAAGATCCAGCAGCACGACGGCGTGGTGGTGGATGCAACAGGGTTCCGGCAGAGCTTCGCCGAGCTTCTGCGAGAGGGAGAGGTGTAGCAGGGGAGAGGGAGGCGCCAAGACTTTAGGGTGCGGCTGCCCTCCCCCCTTTATATAGGCCCCCTGGGGGGGCGCCAGACCTAGAGATGGGATCTCCCAAGGGGGGCGGCGGCCAGGGGGGTGGAGTGCCCCCCAAGGCAAGTGGAGGCGCCCCCCACTCTAGGGTTTCCAACCCTAGGCACAGGGGGCCCAAGGGGGGGCGCACCAGCCCACCAGGGGCTGGTCCCCTCCCCACTTCAGCCCACGGGGCCCTCCGGGATAGGTGGCCCCACCCGATGGACCCCCGGGACCCTTTCGGTGGTCCCGGTACAATACCGGTGACTCTCAAAACTCTCCCAATGGCCGAAACTGCACTTCCTATATATAATTCTTTACCTCCGGACTATTCCGAAACCCCTCGTGACGTCCGAGATCTCATCCGGGACTCCGAACAACTTTCAGTTTGCTGCATACTCATATTCATACAACCCTAGCGTCACCGAACCTTAAGTGTGTAGACCCTACGGGTTCGGGAGACATGTAGACATGCCCGAGACGGCTCTCCGGTCAATAACCAACAGTGGGATCTGGATACCCATGTTTTCTCCCACATACTCCTCGATGATCTCATCAGATGAACCACGATGTCGAGGATTTTAGCAACCCCGTATACAATTCCCTTTGTCAATCGGTACGTTACTTGCCCGAGATTCGATCGTCGGTATCCCAATACCTTGTTCAATCTCGTTACCGGCAAGTCACTTTACTCGTACCGTAATGCATGATCCTGTGACCAGACACTTGGTCACTTTGAGCTCATTATGATGATGCATTACCGAGTGGGCCCAGAGATACCTCTCCGTCATACGGAGTGACAAATCCCAGTCTCGATCCGTGTCAACCCAACAGACACTTTCGGAAATACCTGTAGTGCACCTTTATAGTCACCCAGTTACGTTGTGACGTTTGGTACACCCAAAGCACTCCTACGGTATCCGGGAGTTACATGATCTCATGGTCTAAGGAAAAGATACTTGACATTGGAAAAGCTCTAGCAAAACGAACTACACGATCTTGTGCTAAGCTTAGGATTGGGTCTTGTCCATCACATCATTCTCCTAATGATGTGATCCCATTATCAATGACATCTAATGTCCATAGTCAGGAAACCATGACTATCTGTTGATCAACGAGCTAGTCAACTAGAGGCTCACTAGGGACATATTGTGGTCTATGTATTCACACGTGTATCACGATTTCCGGATAATACAATTATAGCATGAATAAAAGACAATTATCATGAACAAGGAAATATAATAATAATCCTTTTATTATTGCCTCTAGGGCATATTTCAAACAATTTTTCCTATAGAAATCCTATCCTATGAAATTCCTACAAGATTTCTCTAAACCAAAGGAGGCCTGACGTTAATAGCCAGCAAAATCGGCACGTACTTGTAACATGCGTGAATGTGTAATTTTTTTGTTTGAAGCGTGAATTTGTATTGATGTCGTACTTTCAGAGTGGCTACAGGGAGTGTGTACGTGTGCTAGAGGGGTTGTGAGATGGAGAGAGATCTAGAGAGAGAGAGAAATACCCTCTTTCTACTCCTAATCGTTAGATTGACAAAGGATATTTTTTAGAACACAAAATAAGAGCAGTATAGAGATGTAGAAATCGAAGGAAGGCTAGTTTGACCTAGTGGGTTTCAGTGATATGACGTACTACAGTGCCGTCTAGTCTTCGTGTGTGGTAGCAGTATTGCGGGTACATTAAGTTTTCTTGAAGAAGTGGTATTCAACGAAGTCATGATGGTTCCCTCGTCCGACCAACTTACAGTGGGAAAGGTTGGGTCTGCGCTACGACCAGGGTGGACCAGGATATATTTCTGCATGGCAGGTGGACCAGGATGGTCGACGTCCCACATGTCGGCGAATGAAAGTATTCTTTTCGATACCGAGAACGAGAAACGAGTATTCGTTGTTTATTTTTTTATGAAAGCTATTTTCTCCACTGTTACGACGGAGGAGTGTGAAACACGGCAGCCCAGTGAACTTGGCATGGGCACAACTCCCTCCTTCCTCATGTACCATAGTGTTGACTATAAGGCTGACTATAAGGTTACAACTTTTTCTCACTTTCTCTCTATCTATTTCCTCTCAGATGTTTTTACCTTGTTTTTCTAGACATAATTGTTTTTTATACCTCTTTTTTTAGAATTAGTTTTTTATACCTAGGAGCACGTGTAGAGACGGGCTCTTGCAGAGCCCACTCCTTGACTTTGTCAATGCCTCTCTCTCCTCCACATAAGCGGGCTTATAGCCCAGTATTGTACTACCTACTTGCTATGAATGCGGGTAGCTAGTGTCTAAGGGGGGAGCGCGCATGGGACGGGGGAGGGGTTTTCTAGTGGGCCAGGGCGGTCAGAAGCAGGCTTGGAAACGGTCCGGACTCCCGCATGGACCACCTCAAATTATCACCATATTTCTTGGAGTCCGTGTGTGTTGGGCGGGCGATCTCTTCTCCCTTCCCCATCTCTCTCTTCTCAGCAGACGCCCGCCGAGTGATTAGATTTCGGCTATCGACGATTTATTCAATTGCAGTCCCACATGTCAGTGAAAATGCAAGACAACGCATGTCCCATGTGGTGAGCGGCGTGCGAGTCGGACTATCGGGGGTGTGCCGCGAATGTAACAGGCGTGCTTTAAGTGTGCTGCCTTTTCCGTTCGAATTTGCAAACCGTAACATTTTCATGCGATTGATCGATAGAATCCAAAACAAAATGACGAGAGCGGGGCTTTCCCACGCATTAGGCGGGCTAGTTTGAGTGGTATGATGTGCTACAGTGCAAACAAAGGAATTTTCAAATTAACCGGATGAAATTCATTACATTTCAAAAACTTTTCCTATAAACTGGACGAAATTCATTACATATTTCGCACAAACCGTACTAAAACCTACTGTAAACCTAATCTAAACGATCACCAGCACCCGACCACCATGTCCGGCCATGAGCCCCGAGAACTGAAGCTCTGGCTATTTCCTTTGCCTCCTCCTCATCTGCCTCGGCTTTGTCCAGCTCCGCCTCGATAACCTCCTCCTCCGGAGCACATGGTTCTGAAGATTTCTGCCTCTACATCGCCGTCAAGCGACTAATCGGCCACCGATGTTTACCCCACCAAGCTTCACATTGACTGACTGGAGGAGCGGTGGCCTTCCTGGGACCAGAGCGGCGGCGACCTACCATGTACTACTCTTCTCGCTGTCGGCTGTGCCCGCGCCCGCGCGCTGGCCTCGTGGTCGTGGCAGCGGAGGGCGGCCGGGAGGAAACCGGTGATGTCCTTCATCTGCTCCTACGACAGTACGTCCAAGAGAGCTTTGGAGCGCGCCCAAAGAGGAGCCGCTGATGTCCTTCGTCTGCTCCTGCGACTGTACATCCAAGAGAGATTTGGAGCGCCAGGAGGCCATGGTTGGAGTGGTGCCGACAGAAGGAAGGGAACATGAGGAGAATGACTGTGGGTCTTTGGCTACGGCTGGGAGCTGGGGCTGAAGTTAATATAGCGGGCAAATGGCAATGAGCCACGGCAGTCGGATGGATGGCTGGCGCTGGAGTAGGTTCGTCGGTAGCCGTGTGTCACTAATGTGGGCGGCGTACGGACGGATGCCCATGGTGTCATCAACGTGGATCAGTCGCTTGCACTGGGATGCCATGCGGGTGGCGCTCTCTCGGCCGTCGTGCTGCTACAATGCCAGTGCCAGTGAGAGGTCGCGTCGGGCGTGAATGCGGCATTAACATTCTGGATCCACGGTGACCATTTTAGGCGGGAAGCGCGCACTAGCGATGGAAGGGGTTTCGGTAGGCCAGGGCGGTCAGACGCTAGTGTGGTGGTAAAATGTGAACTCGTGGATGACGAGCCTTTGAAGCCTACGCGGCACGTATAGACAACCAGGCGTCCATGCAACCGCTCTTGTCGCCAGCTAGCCTTCGACAGCCACCATTAGACAGCACACAACCATGCATAACTTACGTATAATGGACGAATCGATCAAACACACACTCATGTGCAGTGGCACTATGATCGGTCGCTCACGATACATATATAGGTACCATCGTACCCTCTCTAGCTAGGCTATTTAATAGATTGTCGTTGTGATGGATGATATACATGAGCAAGGCGCCGAGTCACGTCCTCGTGTTGTGTGCAGAGCCATGACTAATGTCTAGCAGCTCAGCGCCCAAGCACAAGTATGACGTTGGTGTTGAGCCAGGTGAATACATGCTTGGTGTTCGCGGAGGCCGCTTGCAAACGTGTTTTTTTGCGAGACCACCGGGGCGCCCAAGTGACGGGCTCGCCGTTCACGTTGCGCCATGAGCATGACTTTGATTGAGAGGGCGATGTGCATGCATTAGCATGGTTTGATAGCGTGAGCGTGAGTGTCTGCACGCGTACTTGCTACTTGCGTCTATGGGCGGTGTGCGCTAATGTGTGCGTCACATATAATATAAAAAGAATCGGTTTATGCATTTAACGCAAAGTATTTCATTTTCATGTGGCTGACGAGTGTGCGATGCAGCACAAGTCCGTGGTTTGATTTCTCACATACGCATAATTTTGGTTTTTATTTCTTTCTCCACTGACAGGTAGGCCTGCATAGACATATAGATAGATACAGAACACGAGCCGATGAGGTGCATGCGGACTGTTTGACTGGTCAACCAGACAAATACAGAGCTATACGCTGAGCCTTTGACCGTATAATCACCATGTCTCGTATACAATGATCAAAGTGAGCTATCGAGACAAGTTCGATGACTGCCAATGCATTTTACTCGGTAATAAATGACCAGGATTGAAGGGGAATCCAAATTTCCTTCGTCTTCTGTCCTTGAGCTCTTGACAAACGAATGTACACTATATATGGTTGTCCGGCCACTCCGCCCCAGAGCTCTCACCAAGCGTCGTTCATGCCACCGCATCGCACACTAACTGGTAAGCAAGCAGTGGCATCCTGCCATGCCGAGTTCATTGCCGCCCACGACCGCACACAAACTGGTAGGGAAGCGATGGCATCCCACCATGCCGAGTTCATCGCCGCTCGCGACCTTACAACTACGTGGGCGGACTTTGAAGCTGCCAAGGCCGAATGGGTGGTAGAGCAAGAGGCGGCCAAAGCCGCACAGAGGGAGCGGAAAAGGCAGAATGCACTCAAGAAAAGAGAGGCCCACCGTCGCAAGAAAGAAGAGGACGCACACGCTGCTGCGGAGAGCTCGGCAGAGATCCAAGCACGGTGGGGTGTCGCTGACAAAGTCGGGAAGGAGAACGACGACGTCTGGCCAGCATGTGAGTAGTACTAGTACTAGTAGTAGTGTGTGTGTCTGTGTCACCCGTACGTTTGTTCAATTAATTATGAGCATGTACTAGTACTAGTTACTACTGTAGTTTTTGGAGCAAATTACCAATACATTAGCCTAGACTCAATGGAAAAGTTCCTATCCTATGCATCAAAGGAATCTCTTTCTCTATAGGAATTGAGATGCATGTCATCTCACTTCCTTTGATTTTTATATTCCTATAAAATTCCTATCCTATGACCCAAAGGAGGCCTCTGCTGGACTACAATACTACTGTAGCTAGCAGTACTGCTGGTACAGTAGTTTTCTTCAAGAAGCGGAATTTAACAAAGTCCGAGCAACTTCAAAGTGGGAAAGGTTGGGCTTGTGATTTTGACGGCTCATTAGTCATTATTACTGTGGCGCGACGACCGGGGTGACTCTCCCTTGGTGTTCTGTGTGCATGGCAAGTGGACCAGGATGGTCGACGTCTCACATGTCGGAGAGCGGAAGTATTATTTCCAATATCGAGGAACAAGGAAATCGCGTGGTATAGTATCACTGCTGATTTATATTTATTTTTTATTTTTGATGAAAGCTAGCGTGTCAACTCTTACGACAAAGGAGTGCCAAACACAGCACGTTCTGGATGTCCTACATGTCAGCGAAAGGAGTGGGACATGAACAGCGTGGTAGAGCATCTCCACTTCTTCCACTTCTAGGTCGGAGACCACACGTGGTACTAGTGGTATGAACGCTACAAAGTGCGACCCGGAGAGAAAGACATGGAATGTCTCGGCAAAACTACTCAATCATTGCACTCAGCTTCCTAAGAAATTGTGGTAAAAAACGTCACTTGCAATGCATGCACTCGTGGGCAATATAAATGACCAATAAAAAACTAGTACATGCACGCAACGATTTAATGGACATTGTAATCTGAACATGGGATGGGGAGCTCTAAATTTGAATTTGAAACTTATAAAACAAAAAATATCAAAACAAATGAACAGGAAGAGTGGGAGTAAACCTTAGGACATCCCATACATAACAAGTCCCCTGGTTTGTCACCGCGAAGATGCAGTTAGAAAGGAGCACATCGTCTTCGTACTCATACGACAACAAATCGGCCGCAGACAGCATGGTGCACCTTTGACCGCCATGTGCAGGGTTCGTGAAAGCAACCGCGATGTCGAACACCACGATGAGAGTGTATTTTTGGTTGGCGGACAACCTTATCGGGGCTTCTGGGATTGCTATCTGCTTCAATCTCACCGTGGTTCCATCGTACCAATTCAGGTGATGGCCCGTTGCATGGTTGATCCCAATGTTGGACAAGGGTTCTACGGGAACGGTGTCACCGTTGTAAATGTTGTGGAAATTGATGTTGTTACCCTCCCATACATATGCAAGCCAATCTCCACTGGCACCAAGCCTAACCTGTGAAATAGTGGGCATCGGGGGAATTAGGAAATGGACATGGAAGTAGTCTTTATAATGCATTTACTACGTGATCAAACTCATCACTTACCTGCTCAATCCGAGTGCCCCTCAATGACGACATCTCAAGGGGCGTCAACTTGCAACTACGGCCACGCCACGCTAGAGAGACCCCCAAGGAGACATCTCGTGCGTTGCAAGTAACATTAAGATGCATTTGTATGAGTATTTTATCTTGTGAGAGAAAAGGATGAACGAGGGAAGGCCTTATTTGCAAATGTGGAGAGGGGCGTGGGTATCTTTTTGCAAAATTGCCATAGTTTCCTTCCTATTCGTCAGATATATATCAGACGGCCTATATTGCAGGGTGGCAGGCACACCATCATCACCAACTCTGTTTTTTATAAGATGATAATAATAATAATAATAACAAAATGCCCATGCGTTGCACGGAACGTCAACATGCATTTGTATGAGTAGTTTATCTTGTGGGAGAAAAAGATGAATGAGGGAAGGCCTTATTTGCAAATGTTGAGTGGGTGTGGGTACCTTTTTGCAAAATTGCCATTGTTTCCTTCCTATCCATCAGATATAAATTGGACGGCTTATATTGGAGGATGGCAGGCACACCATCATCACCAACTCTGTTTTTTTATAAGAGTGGAGATAAAAAAGAAGAGTAGTAGAAGTAGTATAAGAAGAGTACAGATAGAGATTAGGGAGCTGGCGGGCGGTTTGTTCTATGGCACGTTCGCGTCCATCCACTAGCCCAGAATTAAAGCACGCATGACATTTACCGCGACTGGGATTAGTAGTTTTCGGGCGCATGGACCAACACGGACTAGCGGACCTGGTCGCCCTTTTTCGAGCACGCCTTAGACAAGTACATGTATGACATGCGTGCATGCAAATTTTGCGTGACCAAACCATGCGAAGCGAAGCGAAGCGGTAGATTGTCGAACTATAGCTGGCATATTGCAGCCATGTCATCCACACGCAACCTAAAGGCCAATTCATACTCGTCTGGACTATACTGTACAACTATGCATTGTTTGGCACGAACGTTCCTTGGAGCTCGTGCTACAACTGGTCTACTCCATAGCCCACTTCCCTTCTCCTTCCTCTTCCATCGCCCGCGCACGTCAGCAGGAAGTGACCGGTCAACCCTTATATAGGAGTGCTAGCACAAAAAGATGCATGCATGACCACTAAAATTTCCTTTCTCTTGTCTCTATGAAATAAATGTGGCGTGAAACTCAAAGCCCTTTAAGTCTGAGTATAATGGAAATCATCTTCCTCCTCTGGCTCCGCTTCACCCGTGTCATTGTCCTCCTATTCCGGCTCCGTGCCGTTGTTCTGCTTCTCCAGCTCCGCGTGTTGCTCCGCCTCCAACGCCTCCTTGTCCGGCTCCGGCTAGTCCAGACTCTGGAGGCAGGCCGACTGCAATCCGCGCTTCAGGCCGCCTCCAAATTAAAGCGCCGCTCTGGTGGGAGTATGGTGTATATCGTTACCTTCCGTCGGGCCATGGTATCAGGCCATGGTGACCAAAGAAGAGGCGGCGGGAGGCGAATGAATGCAACTACTGTTTGGGTTCGGGGTCCGGCTTAAATAAATGCACACCATCATGTGTACCCGCGGGTGCACAAATTGTAACAGACGGTTCTGCTTAGGGGGCGTCACGTAACCCGTATGTGTGTGAGATTCTGAGAGACAGAGTGTGTGTGTGCGACTCTACTCTTCGTACATGTAGTTGCATCGTGATATAACTATAATGGTATACACTTTAGCTAGTGATTTACGTGGCCATGTTAACGTGGTTGTGTAAAAAAATGTCACTTCCTGCTCGTGATTTGCGTTATATTATTATGAGAAGTTTGCTAACTACTAAAGTAAAGTGGAATTTGTCCATGTTATACAAGTAAATTAAGGTGTTTGTATATCATACAGGTAAGATTGGAGGAAGGGTGGTAGGAACAAATGCTCCGCCTAGAGCATGCGTGTGTGTGAGATGGAGTCTTTCTGTGTGTGTGTGTGTGGGGGGGGGTGTGCGTGCATGCGCGCGTGTGTGTGAAGTAGAGTCTTCGATGGCGAAAGTAATTTAAGTGTGTGTGGCTTCATTGTAGAGAGGTGATGTGTATGGCAGAGGCCACCAATGAGGGGGTGCAAGAGACAAGATGCCCCTAGATAAGGAAGAGAAGGCGTGTGCGTGTGAGAGGAGTCGACATCGAGAGAATGTGTTTGTTTGAGAGATATTGAGGAAGACTACTATATATCGACGGTGCATGGAGGTGGGAATTAAACGAAGGGATGGACTTATTGGTTTCGGGGATATAGGGGAAGAGTGAGAGAGGGGGGTAGCCAGAAGGAGATTGTTAAGTGTGAGTGTGTGCTTTACCCATCCAGGCGGAAGTTATGTGCACACAAGAAGAGAACGATTCGATGTGGGGTTAGGGCTGAGGGTAATTAACTACGTATGGGGACATAGGAGACCTTAAATGTGCACGTGTGAGAGGTATACATGTATACGTGGGATGGGTACGTGTGTGTGTGCGTGCACGCATGATCAAGATAAAAGAAAGAACATATAAGTCATAAGATCAAATACATGGGAGAGACGGATTGATATGACAATATGCATGCATGTGAGAGTGGTGGGAAGAAGGCCCGATAATTGAGCATGTGTTTTTGTTTTTAAGAGATAGTGGCATGGGATGGAGCATGCATCTATGGCAAGCAGAGGGAGCGAGACAAAACAATTGTGCAAAAGAGATCAATCTATAGATGCATGTATGGATAGACAGATATATCGTGCGTGATAGGAAGCAGGAGTGCATGCGAGAAAGAAATTTTAACGGAGAAACTACAGATAGATAGAGAGATAGAGATCCTAGCTAGAGGGACATCAGCTAGTTGGTGTGTTAGAGATGACCGCCAAGTGGTTCAGAGGGTGAAGTTATGTGTGTGTGAGAGAAAGATAAAAAGAGGGCGCATGATTGCATGTAGAGAGAAACATATATAGTCTGCGTGATAGGAAGCAAGAGTGAGGGCGAGAAAAGAAGGTTGATGGAGAAATGGATAAATAGAAAGATAAAAATGCTAGCTAGTGTGTGTTAGAGATAAGAGTCGAGTGGATCAGAAGGCTGAGTTATGTGTGTGAGTGTGAGAGAGAGATAGAGGAGGGTGCATGTGAGTCACATACAAACAAATATGAGAGAGAAATGAGATCCTGTCAGACGGAATTTTGTGTTTGCGAGAGAGAAAGATATTTCATAACCAGAGTGATAGCTAGAGAGACATATCAGGGGACTCAAGATATCTCTAGGGAGAGAGAGTGTGTGTGAGAGACATACAAGAGAATGTGGACAGATATGAGACCCTGGGAGACAAAGTTTGTAGTTGTGTGTCAGAAAGAGATAATTAAGAGGAAGCAGAGTCGTACCTTCTCATACCTAAGGAGTGCAAGACATCTCTGTGTGAGAGGGGGTGTGGACTGGCAAACAAGGGAATAGTAGAGAGAAGTGAGACCCCGGGAGATGAAGTTTGTGTTTGTGTGAGAGAAAGAGATTTCATAGGGAGAATCATAGTTAGAGACACATATGAGGGACCGAGGTATGCTTAGAGAGAGAGATAGAGTGAAGGTCGAGGGAGAGAGTACCATCAGTGTATTACGAAGATAAAAGATCATTGTCGACATACAAGTAGCACGAGAGATACCCGAGAGACGATGAAGGCGTATAGGTCTAGAGAGAGATATAAGCATGAATGATAGCTATATGAGACGAATATCTGGATTAAAGGGGATTCAAATATTTAAACTAGAGACCACGACATCGATAATATCATAACGAAAATTGGTTTATCAAACATGCATATTCATTTGAATTTGGGGACACATGTAATGTTATATATATAGTTTATCAATATTAGTGATCCATACATCCTTTAATTAGATACAAATGCATGGTTTATATGCAATTAATGTCTAAACGGGTTACACTATATGTTGTGTGTGTGAAACATATTATCCATGTTTGAGAAGTAAAAAAATTGAACCGCATGAAACACACATTAATTGGAGACAGTTAGCGAGGAATGCATACATTGGATTTCAACATAAAGTGGTTTCAAATATTTGAAAATCCAAATTAAGATGGATCCAGCCTTATGAATCTGAGATCATGACATTTGGGAACAATATTTATGTATAAAGGGTGTTGTGCTTTTGAAAAAATATATAAAAAATGATGTATATAGATTTGTATTCGAATACAAAATGGATCCTGCCCGGAAAAAAATACAAACTGGATTCGAATTGAGTTGGTACGGTAAAGATGAACTCTTTCTCTTCGAATATTTGAGCGAAGCAGGGAAAGTCGCAGTAACCGCATGAAACCAAAATCTACGAGATGGAAATTACTGCCTATCCCTGGCACGCAAAGTCTATGAGCTCGATTTCTACAGGTTTGGATAGGGGTAGGCTTGTAATTTCTCCCAAACGTGACATAACCGCCTCCGCCTCTCACCTCCCCGGATTCATACATGGTGAGCGCCAAAACACAGTTTCTCCTCGTGCGGAATCGCCTCTGACCTCCCTCCCCGATTCATACAAGGTGGGCGCCAAAACAAACTCTCGTTGGCCGAAATCTCTGTCAGCAAATATTTGGTGTATGCGAGATTACCGTCCTATCCCCAACCGACTATTTTTGCTGTGATGTAGGAAATTTTGAACGGGGGCTAAGTTTGTAAATTTCATTGCATTTGAGACAAGCGCGCCCTGAAGACATGGTTCCCCCCTTCCTATCTTCCTCCATTTCCCCATTCACATCCCGTGGGCGCCAAAACATCCTTTCCACCGCAGTCTCCTCCGTTCGCCACCCCATCCACCGGCATACTCCTCCACCATGACGGAGCTGATACCCTGACGCCATTGTCCATTACAAGAGATCGACCTCTCTCATCCACGTCTTCGAACCAGGATCCTTGATTCACGTCCTCTTTCTTCATCCGCGTCATCGTCCTCCTTGCCGAGGCTGCTCATACAACCATCTCGTCCATCGCACCGGGATATTTCCCTCGCCGCCACCGTCTGCCCTCCTAGATCTGCTTCCACGCCGCCGACAACCATCGCTACCGCAACACCCTCAACACCTCAGCAGATGCTTACACGGCGCCACACCAGAGGCGGTATGATGTCTACTATGCAACCTTTTTCTTGTAGACGTTGTTGGGCCTCCAAGTGCAGAGGTTTGTAGGACAGTAGCAAATTTCCCTCAAGTGGATGACCTAAGGTTTATCAATCCGTGGGAGGTGTAGGATGAAGATGGTCTCTCTCAAACAACCCTGCAACCAAATAACAAAGAGTCTCTTGTGTCCCCAACACACCCAATACAATGGTAAATTGTATAGGTGCACTAGTTCGGCGAAGAGATGGTGATAGAAGTGCAATATGGATGGTAGATATGAGTATTTGTAATCTGAAATTATAAAAACAGCAAGGTAACTAATGATAAAAGTGAGCGTAAACAGTATTGCAATGGTAGGAAACAAGGCCTAAGGTTCATACTTTCACTAGTGCAAGTTCTCTCAACAATAATAACATAGATATATCATATAACAATCCCTCAACATGCAACAAAGAGTCACTCCAAATCCATTAATAGTGGAGAACAAACGAAGAGATTATGGTAGGGTATGAAACCACCTCAAAGTTATCCTTTCTGTTCTATCGATTCAAGAGTTCGTAGTAAAATAACATGAAGATATTCTTTCCGTTCAATCTATCATAGAGTTCATACTAGAATAACACCTTAAGACACAAATAAACCAAAACCCTAATGTCACCTAGATACTCCATTGTCACCTCAAGTATCCATGGGCATGATTATACGATATGCATCACACAATCTTAGATTCATCTATTCAACCAACACAAATTACTTCAAAGAGTGCCCCAAAGTTTCTACCGGAGAGTCAAGACGAAAACGTGTGCCAACCCTTATGCATAGGTTCATGGGCGGAACCCGCAAGTTGATCACCAAAACATACATCAAGTGGATCACGTGATATCCCATTGTCAGCACAGATAAGCACGGCAAGACATACATCAAGTGTTCTCAAATCCTTAAAGACTCAATCCGACAAGATAACTTCAAAGGGAAAACTCAATCCATTACAAGAGAGTAGGGGGGGAGAAACATCATAAGATCCAACTATAATAGCAAAGCTCGCGATACATCAAGATCGTGCCATAGAGAGAACACGAGAGAGAGAGAGATCAAACACATAGCTACTGGTACATACCCTCAGCCCCGAGGGTGAACTACTCCCTCCTCATCATGGAGAGCGCCGAGATGATGAATATGGCCACCGGTGATGGATCCCCCTCCGGCAGGGTGCCGGAACAGGGTCCTGATTGACATTTGGTGGCTACAGAGGATTGGGGTAGCGGAACTCCCAATCTATCTTCGTTATCGATGTTTTTAGGATATGTGGGATTATATAGGTGAAAGAAGTCGGTTGGGGGTGCTCGAGGGGCCCAGGAGACAGGGGGCACGGCCAGTAGGGGGGGGGCCCTCCTATCTCCTGGCCTCCTCAAGGCTCTTCTGACGTGAACTCCAAGTCTCCCGGATGATATTCTTCCCGAAAATCACGCTCCTGAAGGTTTCATTCCGTTTGGACTCCGTTTGATATTCCTTTTCTTCAAAACACTGAAATAGACCAGAAAACAACAATATGGGCTGGGCCTCCGGTTAGTAGGTTAGTCCCAAAAGTAATATAAAAGTGTAGAATAAATCCCGTAATCGTCCAAAACAGATAATAAAATAGCATGAATGCTTCATAAATTATAGATACGTTGGAGACATATCAGCATCCCGAAGCTTAATTCCTGCTCGTCCTCGAGTAGGTAAATGATAAAAGAAATAATTTATGAAGTGTGAATGCTAGCAGGTGCACAAGTTTGATCAATGATAATTTCAATCACCTTTTCTAGCATGTTTATATGTCATAATAGTGGTTCATCTCATAAAACTTTTCATGATCAAGTAACCAGCTATTCACATGTTAAAGCATAGACCATAAACTTTCTTAAAAACTAGCAAACTTCATTCTTAGTCATCAAACAATTGCAATTCATCTTATTTTCAGGAAGGGTCTATGTCAGAGCTTTGATTTAGTAAACTCCACATACTCAACTATCATATAGTCTTCTACAATTTTTAACACTCACGCAATACTTGTGGTTATGGAGTTTTAATCGGACACTGAGAAAGATAGAGGCTTATAATTTTGCCTCCCAACGTATTCCCCTTTGGGTGATGTCAACAATAATAATTCATGCTAACTTACATCCAATTGGATATATATATCAGGATCACCCCAACACAAAGTGCTTGCCAAAGGATAAAATGAAAAAGGGAAAGGTGAAGATCACCTTGACTATTGCATAAGGTAAAAGACATAAAGTAAAAGATAGGCCCTCCGCAGAGGGAAGCAAAGGTTGTCATGCGCTTTTAGTGTTGGATACACAAAAACTTAATGCGAAAGAACGTCACTTTATATTGCCACTTGTATATGGACCTTTATTATGCAGTCCGTCGCTTTTAAGGCTTCCATAACAAGGTCGTACAAAGCTTATTTTCTCTGCACTAATAAGTCCTGCATATTTAGAGAGCAATTTTTATTGCTTGCACCGATGACAACTTACTTGAAGGATCTTACTCAATCCATAGGTAGATATGGTACACTCTCATGGTAAAACTGGGTTTAAGGATATTTGGAAGCACAAGTAGTATCTCTACTTGGTGCTAGGAATTTTTGGCTAGCATGAGGGGGAAAGGCATGCTCAACATGTTTGAATGATCCATAACAATATACTTTAACTGAGATGTGAGAAAACATAACCCATTACATTGTCTTCCTTGTCCAACATCAACTCTTTAGCATGTCATACTTAATGAGTTCTCACAATTATAAAAGATGTCCATGATAATATATTTATATGTGAAATCTCTCTTCCTTCAACATTCTTTCATGAATTGTTCAAATGACCAATACAATGCTTGCTAACCTCCAATAAATTTACAACCTCTACTTGTTATATGTGAAGTCATTACTCCCCATGGCATAAGATAATGAAACATATATAATTTCAGATTTATGACATTCAACTCATTCAACCATTTACTCATAGGATATAAGTGAAGCACATGAGTAAATGACAAACTACTCCAAAAAGATATAAGTGAAGATCAATGAGTAGTTAAATAATTGTGTAGCCATGTGAAGATTCTCTCTCATTTAAGAATTTCATATCTTGGTATTGTATTTAGAAAGCAAGCAAGACAAAACAAAATGACATTTCAAGGATAGCACAACTCATGTGAAGAAGCACAAACTTAGGTTCAACCGATACTAACCAATAATTGTTGAACAAGAAAGGTGGGATGCCTACCGGGTCATCCCCAAGGTTAGATGCTTGAGACTTCTTGAAATATTATCTTGGGGTGCCTTGGGCATCCCCAATCTTGAGCTTTTGTGTCTCCTTGATTCCTTTTATATTTCGGTTTCCTAAATCTCGAAAGCTTCATTCACACCAAACTCAACAGGAACTCGTGAGATAAGTTATTATAAAACAAAGCAAAAACCTTATAATTTTCTACTATAACAAATTACTAACATTATTATTCAACATTGCATACCAAATGTCTCTGCATATTTAACACTCCTATCCTCAAATAGAATCATTAAACAAGCAAACATATGCAAACAATGCAAACATAACAGCAATCTGCCAAAACAGTATAGCCTGTGAAGAATGCAAGATTCATCATACTTCCCTAAATCCAAAAACTATAAGAAAAATAATATGCTGTATAATATTTATCAGAGCTCAATATTCAAAAAGATTCAACATTATATCACTCCCTTACTTTCCTAGGGAATTTTTGCAACAGCGGTAAAGTTTCTGTTTTGAAACAGCAACATGTATACTTGCAAAATAAGCATGGTAAATGATATCCTTGACATTTTTATTGAAAATAGAGATGCAAAACATTATTCTAAATAACAGAAAGAAAATACTAACAAAACAAATTGACGCTCCAAGCAAAACACATATCATGTGGCGAATAAAAATATAGCTCCAAGTAAAGTTACCGATGAACGAAGACGAAAGAGGGGATGCCATCCAGGGCATCCCCAAGCTTAGGCTCTTGGTTATCCTTGAATATTACCTTTGGGTGCCTTGGGCATCCGCAAGCTTAGGCTCTTGCCACTCCTTATTCCATAGTCCATCGAATCTTTACCCAAAACTTGAAAACTTCAACCACACGAAACTCAAAACAAAACTCGTAAGCTCCGTTAGTATAAGAAAATAAATCACCACTTTTGGTACTGTAATGAACTCATTCTTTAATTATATTGGTATTAAACCTACTGTATTCCAACTTCTCTATGGTTCATACCCTTCTATACTACTCATAGATTCATCAAAATAAGCAAACAACACAATGAAAACAGAATCTGTCAAAAACAAAACAGTCTGTAGTAATCTGTATCAAACGTATACTTTTGGAACTCCAAAAATTCTGAAATAAATTGGTGGACCTGAGAAAATTTTCTATTAATCATATTAAAAAAGAATCAACCTAAAAGCGGTCTTCAGTAAAAAATGGCAGCTATTCTCATGAGTGCTAAAGTTTCTGTTTTTTACAGCAAGATCACAAAGACTTCACCCAAGTCTTCCCAAAGGTTCTGCTTGGCACAAACACTAATTACAACATGAAACCACATCTAACCAGAGGTTATATGAATTATTTATTACTAAACAGGAACAAAAAGAAAGGAACAAAAATAAATTGGGTTGCCTCCCAACAAGCGCTTTTCTTTAATGCCTTTCTAGCTAGGCATGATGATGACCATGCTGCTCACATAAAGGATAAGAATTGAAACATAAAGAGAGCATCATGAAGAATATGAATAGCATATTTAAGTCTCACCCACTTCCTATGCATAGGGATTTTGTGAGCAAACAACTTATGGGAACAATAATCAACTAGCATAGGGAGGTACAACAAGCATAGCTTCAAAGTTTTCAACACATAGAGAGGAAACTTGATATTATTGCAATTCCTACAAGCATATATTCCTCCCTCATAATAATTTTCAGTAGCATCATGAATGAATTCAACAATATAACCAGCACCTAAAGCATTCTTTTCATGATCTACAAGCATAGAAAATTTATTGCTCTCCACACAAGCAAAATTCTTCTTATTCGGAATAGTGGGAGTATCATAAAAGACTTGAATACTGTAAATTGTTTCCACATTAAAAGAGTAATGTTCAGAAAAAGGGTAATCATAATCATGACAAGTTTTATAAATATAATCATCACTACTTTTTATAGCATAAGTTTCATCACAATAATCATCATAAGTAGCAACTTTGTTCTCATCATAATCGATTGAAACCTCTTCCAAGATAGTGGAATCATCACTAAATAAAGTTGACACTCTTTCAAATCCACTTTCATATTCATCACAATAAGATTCAACATCCTCCAAAATAGTGGGATCAATACTACCTAAAGTTGACACTCTTCCAAACCCACTTTCATCATTATAATCATCATAAATAGGAGGCATGCTTTCATCATAATAAATATTCTCATCAAAACTTGGGGGAAAAAGATATCATATTCATCAAACATAGCATCCCCAAGCTTGTGGTTTTGCATATCATTAGCATCTTGGATATTCAAGGAATTCATACCAACAACATTGCAATAATGTCATCATTCAAAGATTTCATGCAAAACATTTTATAGATTTCTTCTTCTAGCACTTGAGCACAATTTTCCTTTTCATCATACTCACGAAAGATATTAAAAAGATGAAGCGTATGAGACAAATTCAGTTCCTTTTTTAGTTTTCTTTTATAGACTAAACTAGTGATAAAACAAGAAACAAAAAGATGCGATTGCAAGATCTAAAGATATACCTTCAAGCACTCACTGTTGGAGATCGTTGCAGAAAATAAAAAATTTCTACGCATCACCAAGATCAATCTATGGAGTCATCTAGCAACGAGAGAGAGGAGTGAATCTACATACCCTTGTAGATTGCGAGCGGAAGCGTTCAAGAGAACGGGGTTGATGGAGTCGTACTCGTCGTGATCCAAAACACCGAAGATCCTAGCGCCGAACGGACGGCACCTCCGCGTTCAACACACGTACGGAGAGGAGACGTCTCCCGCGCCTTGATCCAGCAAGGAGGAGGGAGAGGTTGAGGAAGAAAGCTCCAGCAGCAGCACGACGACGTGGTGATGATGGAGAGGCAGTACTCCGCACTACAAAAAAAAGACACATCCGTGACATTTTGGGCCGAACGAAATTTTTTCCTGTCATACATATGACACTTCTATGACGATAATTGTGACAAAACCCGGTATCATCATAGATGTGGTGGGCTCCTACTTCTATGACAAAAAATCATGAGAGAAAATGGGCTTGTCGTCCTGGGCGGGCCGGAGACGCAACTGCATGACATTCTTTGGGCCGTCCATGACGGAAAAAACCGTGGTAGAAGCGAGGGGGAGGAAAATTTCGGGGAGTTGCCGGTTACGGTGGGAGGTCGGGGGCCGAGCAATGCGCCTTTCTCTCGTATACGTACGCGCGTGTGTGCGAGGCGTTGGCTCTAACTGAACCCGAGCAAGGCGTTGGGCTCTAACTGAACCCGAGCCATTGCACTGCAGGCTACGCGTTACTGAACCCGATGGAGCGATTCCTTTGCTACTGCTGCTAACTGAAGCTGATCGATTGGATGAACAGTGA
>NC_057807.1:598274682-598301412 GCF_018294505.1 Triticum aestivum
ATAGGAGGTCCGTCTCCTCCATTTTGCGGTACGCCACACCCCTCCCGATCAACAGGACCCCCGTTTCGACCGTAGGAGGTCCGTTTCCTCCGTTTTGCGGTACGCCACACCCCTCTCGATCAACAGGACCCCCGTTTCGACCGTAGGAGGTCCGTTTCCTCCGTTTTGCGGTATGCCAGGCCTTGTTTCCATCGCCTGTTCCGTCCAATCCGGTTGGCTCCCACGCGTTCCGTTGCCTCCCGATGAACATGATGCATTCCGTTGGCTCCCCATGAACACGACGCATTCCGTTGCCTCCAAATGAACACGACGCATTCTGTTGCCTCCCCATGAACACGAGCCCTCGCCGTACGTATGCACGACTAAGCTTTTGAGACCCCGCCCGTATGTACACATACGTGGTCATATTTTCTTTCTTGCACCCTGGCCGCTGTACGTACGTGTACATGCTACGTGCACGCCTCTACTACGACACGTGCGCGCCTCTACTACGACACGTGCGCGCCTCTACATCGACCATTATGTACATACACGTTCACGACCAGGATGACAACGCTACGTACGCTTCGACCAGGTGGGTCCCGACTGTCAGGCACTTCCTTGCCTGCAAAATGTAGCTGGTGGGTCCCAGCAGTCAGGGGGGGGCGAATCGTTTTGTTTTTGTTTTTTTTGCCCGAACGCACTGATACGTCTCCAACGTATCTATAATTTTTAATTACTCCATGCTACTTTGTCTACTGTTTTGGACTATATTGGGCTTTATTTTCCACTTTTATATTATTATTGGGACTAACCTATTAACCGGAGGCCCAGCCCAGAATTGCTGTTTTTTGCCTATTACAGTATTTCGAAGAAACATAATATCAAACGGAGTCCAAACGGAATACAACCTTTGAGAACGTGATTTCCTCACCGAACGTGATCCAGGAGACTTGGACCCTACTCCAAGAAGTGCCAGAGGCGGTCACGAGGGTGAAGGGCACCCCCCTGGGCGCGCCCCCCTGCCACGTGGGCCCCCTGTTGCTCCATCGACGTACTCCTTCCTCCTATATATACCTATGTACCCCCGTCAGATCAGATATGGAGCCAAAAACCTAATTCCACCGCCGCAACCTTCTGTATCCACGAGATCCCATCTTGGGGCCTGTTCCGGAGCTCTGCCGAAGAGGGCATCTACCACAGAGGGCTTCTACATCAACACCATAGCCTCTCCGATGAAGTGTGAGTAGTTTACTTTAGACCTTTGGGTCCATAGTTATTAGCTAGATCTCTTCTTCTCTTTTTTTGGATCTCAATACAATGTTCTCCCCCTCTCTTGTGGAGATCTATTCGATGTAATCTTCTTCTTGCGGTGTGTTTGTTGAGAACGATGAATTGTGGGTTTATGATCCAGCTTATCTATGAACAATATTTGATTCTTCTCTGAATTCTTTTATGTATGATTGAGTTATCTTTGCAAGTCTCTTCCAATTATCCGTTTGGTTTGGCCAACTAGATTGGTAGTTCTTGTAATGGGAGAAGTGTTTAGCTTTGGGTTCAATCTTGCGGTGTCCTTACCCAGTGATAGAAAGGGTTGCAAGGCACGTATTGTATTGTTGCCATCGAGGATAACAAGATGGGCTTTTATCATATTGCATGAGATTATCCCTCTACATCATGTCATCTTGCTTAAGGCGTTACTCTGTTTTACTTAATACTCTAGATGCATGCTGGATAGCGGTCGATGAGTGGAGTAATAGTAGTAGATGCAGAATCGTTTCGATCTACTTGTCTTGGACGTGATGCCTATATACATGATCATACCTAGATAATCTCATAATAATTCGCTTTTCTATCAATTGCTCAACAGTAATTTGTTCACCCACCGTAGAATACTTATGCTCTTGAGAGAAGCCACTAGTGAAACCTATGGCCCCCGGGTCTATTCTCATCATGTCAATCTCCATTACTTTATTTACTTGCTTTGTTTTTACCTTGCCTTTTAATTTTTACTTTGCATCTCTATATCAAAAATACCAAAAATATTATTTATCATCTCTATCAGATCTCACCCTTGTAAGTAACCGTGAAGGGATTGACAACCCCTAATCGCATTGGTTGCGAGTAGCTATCGTTTTGTGTAGGTACGAGGGACTCGTGCGTGATCTCCTACTGGATTGATATCTTAGTTCTCAAAAACTAAGGGAAATACTTACGCTACTTTACTGCATCATCCTCTACTCTTCGGGGAAATCCAACGCAGTGCTCAAGAGGTAGAAAGAAGAATTTCTAGCGCCGTTGCCGGGGAGTTTGCGCAAAAGTCAACCATACCAAGTACACATCACAATCCCTATCTCTCGCATTACATTATTTGCCTCTCGTTTTCCTCTCCCCCACTTCACCCTTGCCGTTTTATTCGCCCTCTCTTTCCCAATCTCCTCCTCTCTTTCTCTTTCTCCTTTTTCTCGTTTGCCTTTGCTTGTGTGTTGGATTACTTGTTGCCATGGCGCAAGATAATACCAAATTGTGTGATTTCTCGAATACCAATAATAATGTTTTCCTTAGTACTCCGATTGCTCCTCTTAATAATGATGAGTCTTGTGAAATCAATACCGCTTTGCTGAATCTTGTTATGAAAGATCAATTCGCCGGCCTTCCTAGTGAAGATGCCGCTACTCATCTAAACAATTTTGTTGATTTATGTGATACGCAAAAGAAGAAAGATACGGATAACAATATTGTCAAATTGAAGTTATTTCCGTTTTCGCTTAGAGATCGTGCTAAAGTTTGGTTTTCATCTTTGCCTAAAAATAGTATTGATTCTTTGAACAAGTGCAAAGATGCTTTTATCTCTAAGTATTTTCCTCCTGCTAAGATCATCACTCTTAGGAACGATATTATGAATTTTAAACAACTTGATCATGAGCATGTTGCCCAATCTTGGGAAAGAATGAAATTGATGCTTCGCAATTGCGCTACTCATGGTTTGAATTTATGGATGATCATACAAAAATTTTATGCCAGATTAAATTTTGCTTCTAGAAATCTTTTAGACTCGGCCGCGGGAGGCACGTTTATGGAAATTACGTTAGGAGATGCTACAAAATTGCTTGAAAATATTATGGCTAATTATTCTCAATGGCATACCGAAAGAACTTCTAGTAAAAAAGTGCAGGCTGTAGAGGAAATCAATGTTTTGAGTGAAAAGATGGATAAATTATGAAGATGTTTGCTACTAAAAATACTTCTCTTGATCCCAATGATATTCCTTTATCTACTTTGATTGAGAATAATAATGAATCTATGGATGTGAATTTTGTAGGAAGGAATAGTTTTGGAAATAATGTGTATAGGGGGAATTTTAATCCTAGGCCTTATCATAGTAATCTGTCACATCCCCAGTTCAGGTCTTGCTTGTTTTTGCTTTAGCATCCATGCATCATGTTTAAATTTTTTATGAAACTTGAAATGGGGGCTGATAAACCCTAGCAGCTAATGAATTCAACTAGGGTCAAAATAAAATCTTTTTCAATAAACCCAAAATGCCCTCTGGAAATGTTCATAATTTTTGGTAAAGGTGAAAACCTCTGCCAAAAATGATGCACATATTTTTAGGCCATTCTGGATTTTTGAATTAAATCATTACTTATTTGCATTTGGGCATTTAAATACTATAAAATATTTCAAATGCTCAAATAATCCCAAACTGAAATGTTTACTGTAGGATATATTTCTAACAGTGGTCATGAGCAGTTGCATGATTTCTGGGATTGATTTAGTATTTTTAATAAAGCCACAAAGCTGCAGAAAAATAGAAAACAGGAAAAGAGAGATAGAGAGAGAAGTACCTGGCGCTCACCTCGCAGCCCACCTGGCCCAACTCCAGCGGCCCAGCCCACCGCAGCCACCATCGTCTTCAACCTCCTGCCAGTAGGCAGGAGGGCGTGTGGCCACCGCGCGCCGGCACGCGCCCAAGCCACCTCCTGCTTCCGCCGCTTCTGGAGCCAGCCCCGAGTGCCACGCACTCCCCCTCGCCCCCCTGCACCTCTCCTTTCTCCCCTTGGACCCCATCCCTTCTTCTGCTCCCCTCTCGCGCGCACCACCGAGCGGAGTTCGTCGTCATCGTCGCCGTACCCGTGGCCACCGCCCACCCCTCGCCCTGCCGCTGCGCCCAGACGCCCCGCCTCGTCCCCCTCTTCCTCCTCCCCAAGACGGAAGGTGCCGGAAGCCCTGGGTGCCGCCAGCTCCGCAGTTCCCCTCCTCGGCCATGGAGAATCACCACCATCGATATGTCGCCGTCTCCGCCTCCCCGAGCTCGCTGAGACCGTCTCTGACCCCGCTGTGAGCTCCGCCTTCTTCTCCCCTGTTCCCCGTGCCCGTACGCACCCTCTAGCCGCCCTAGTCACCGGAGCCGATTGCTCCTCGCCGCTGGCCATGGCGTAGCTGTGGCCACAGCCGTGCAAGCTTGCTTCTGAGCACACCACCGACCTCACCGCACTCGCGGGAGTCCAAAACGCCACCCCACGCGCCTCGCCGTGCCCACTAGCACCGTGTTCGACCTCGGCCGAACTCAAGTGACCGCCAGGGTCGTCGCCGGCGAAGATTCCGGCCACCCCAGCTGCCGCCACCTGTTGCTTTGGATGCGCGAGAGCCCGGGCTACGCGTAGATGTCCTCCGCCGGCCATTTGGTCGCCGGAGGAGGAATCCCGATGCCCTCCGTCGTCTCAGCCTCGCCGGCGACTCAACGCCGATGGTTTAGCCCCGGTTGACCAGGGGTTTGACCTCCCATGGGTCGCTGACAAGTGGGCCGAGGCCCCAGCTAATCTTAGTTTAGTTTTTAATTAAGATTAATTAACTCCAGTGACATTTTTTAGTTAGTAGTAGTTTAACACTAATTAAGTTAGATTAGTTAGTTAACCACTGACGTGTGGACCCCACACGTCAGGTTTGACCTGGATTAACCCCGGTTGACCTGCTGACGTCATGCTGTCATCATGCTGATGCAGTAAGTGATTTTCTAGATTTTAATTAAACCAGGAAATTCCAGAAAATAGTATAAACTTCTAAAAATCATATAAAATCAACCGTAACTCTAAATGAGATAAATTATATATGAAAAGTGATCAGAAAAATCCAATCTATCCATCTGTACTATTTTCATGCATGTTAGAGCATCTTATAGCTGATGTTTAGCACAAATCATATAACTGACATTTAAACCTTCACTTATGGAGTTTGAATTTGAACCTAAGGTTCAAACCAACTTCATTTAACCTGCTGCTAGTTGCATTAGCCCAACACACTCATTTTGCCATGTCATGATCATGCATCATATTGTGCATTGCATTGATTGTGTTTCCTTTTGTGTTGCCGGAACTTGCCCCCTCTCGATAGACGTGGTTCCGACGATGAGTTCGATGACACCGATGAAGAGCTATATTATCTTCAGAAGTGCCAGGCAAGCAAAAACCCCTTGTTCATTCTGATAAAATCCCACTCTCTCGCTCCTGCTCTCTTTTACTGCATTAGGACAACAATGATTCATCTGTTACTTGCTGCGGTAGCTAAACCTCTTTATCCTTTGCATGACCTGTCATTGCCACAGTAAATAGATGAAACCCACTAGCATGAGTAGGAGTTGTTTGAGCCCTGTTGTGCCTACTCATTCATGCTTGTTTGTCATGCCTGCTACTGCTTAGAGTTGAGTCAGGTCTGATTCATCAGGGATGAATCAGAGGTGTGTGAACATGTCCTACTGTTGAGAGCTAAGTGTGTGAACACGATTTGGTAAAGGTAGCGGTGAGAGGCCATGTAGGAGTACATGGTGGGTTGTCTCATTGCAGCCGTCCTCAGGAACCGAGTTCTATGTTTGTGATCCATGACCAGCTACTACCACGCATTGGAATGCTTAAGTGCCCCTCTCGACTTATTAATCAACTTGATCTCTGTCCAGGAGTTGCAACTAGTTTCTGGTGTTTGTAGGTAGTGTTAGTAGTCTACCAAGTGGCACCCGGTACAGGTGGGCTTGGGACAGACTAGGCACAGTGGCACGGTGCACCAAGCGTAGATCCACCCGTCAAGGTGGGCTTGGGAACCCTGCACACACCGTTTGGGGCCATGAGCGACACCCCGGCCGGATCTCCTTGCGGATGGAACCCGAATAGGCGATAAACCTGGACGAGAGACTTGTGTGGTTAGTCAGGTCGTGGCCGACACCCTCGCTGGGCTTCCGCTTGAAGGTTGCCGAGTACATGTCGTGTAAACGGCGGTAAGTGGTGAGAGCGTGTGTGAAGAAGTACACCCCTGCAGGGTTAATATGGTCTATTCGAATAGCCGTGTCCGCGGTAAAGGACTTCCGGGTTGCCTGTACAGTTCATAGACAAGTGAAAGTGGATACTCTAAAATATGCAAGATAAGCGTGAGTGCTATGGATGGCGTTCTCGTAGGGAGACGGGAGCGGATCCATAGTGGTGTATTGATATGGTGAATATGTGGACTCGTGTGCGCCACCTCAAAAGAGTTACTTGCAGTCGTAGTTCAGTTAGCCACCGAGTCAAAGCTAGCTTGCCGCAGTTAAACCCCACCACCCCTTTGTTGATACTGATGCATATGTAGATAGATCTGATGTAAATCTTGCTGGGTACATTTGTACCCACGTTGCTTAATTTATGTTTTTGCAGAGAGACTTCAGTCTCGCTAGTAGTACCGCGTGGACTTCGACGTTTAGCTTGTTACCTCAGCTATGATCTTGTGCCTTCGGCAGGATCTGGTAGATAGTTAGGCTTCTCAGCCTTTTTCATTTGTTGATGTCTGTACTCAGACATGTTAAGCTTCCGCATGTGCTTTGACTTGTATGCTCTGATTGTTGGGTCATGAGATCCATGATTGTAATATCTCGCTCCTCGGAGCCTATTGAATAAAATACTGGAGTCGTAGAGTCATGTTATGATGCCATGTTGTATTTGCACATATCGAGCATATTGTGTGTATGCTATTGAAATGCTTGGTATGTGTGGGATCTGACAACCTAGTTGTTTATCCTTGGTAGCCTCTCTTACCGGTAATGTCTCCTAGTGTTTCCACTGAGCCATGGTAGCTTGCTACTGCTCCGGAACACTTAGGCTGGTCGGCATGTGTCCTTCTTCATTCCTGTGTCTGTCCCCTCGGGGAAATGTCACGCGATGAATTCCGGAGTCCTGTTAGCCCGCTACAGCCCGGTTCACCGGAGTCCTGCTAGCCCAGTGCTACAGCCTGGATTTACTCACTGATGACCGACACATTCGTTGTTGGGTCATGTATGCCTGTCCCTGTAAGTTAGTGCCACTTTGGGTTCACGACTAGTCATGTCAGCCCGGATTCTTTGTCATATGGATGCTAGCGGCACTATCATATACGTGAGCCAAAATGCGCAAACGGTCCCGGGCCAGGTAAGGTGGCACCCGTGGGAATACCGTGCGTGAGGCCGCAAAGTGATATGATCTGTTACATGCTAGATCGGTGTGATTTAGGATCGGGGTCCTGACAGCTTTGGTATCAGAGCTTGACTACATGTAGGATTACCAAGCCAAACTGGTCGAAGTTGAGTCTAGAAATGCTTTAGTTATATGTAAGGGAATTGATTGTGGGATGGAACGTAAGGCCCTTTTTACTCCTTATACCTTATGCCTTTTGATCTGAGTCATCCTATCTTTCCTATGGGGTTAAGTAACTAGGCTATCTCTTCTTTCTATTAGGATCACGTGTTTCTAATCCATAGACTTATAGAATTGATGGATTTATGCCCAGTTCAGTTTCTACTACTTCCGAGTGTTGACAATTGATCTCGAAACCTTGATATTATGATGTTCAAGTGGTTATGCCACCATTTTGTAGAATGCCTCAAACCTTTTTGAGCATTTACAGCCGTTATGCTGTCCGAGTCATCCCAGGTGTCTAAATAATCTGATGCAATTGCAAAATCCTTTCCCTCTGTTTTTGATGACCTTTCTGGCCAGGTTAACCACACTAATCAGTGAGTTGAGGTACTTTATTGCCTCGACGTATATGTTGGATTTATTATTATGACCCTAGGTGTCTAGAGTATCACCTAGTAATCTAGTCATGCTTTGTGTTCCTAGTGTGATGATTCTGGCCATCATTCTCGTAAGCATCCTGTGATGCCACTTAGTAGTAGGTATTCTACTCCTGGGTTTCTGAACCCGAGATTTCCCTACTTACTTCATGTTGTTAGCGTTTGCTAGTTCCTTTAGGTTATTAGTAACCTTTGCGATAGTCCTCAAAGTTCGTGGTATTTCCTTCTTCCAAATACTATGAACCACTTTATGGCAGAAGTTTGTTGGATCAAAAGATCACAACAGGAATATCCTCGATGAGTTCTCCATGCTATATTGTGACTCTGCCAGTTCTACCTTTCTGCATGGGTTATCCAGAAGAAACATGTTGAACTTGTTTGACATGCTAATCTATGCATCCACAACTCAGAAAATCATATGTTGTTTTGAGTTGTCCCTCTTTAGTTGTTTTCTGGCCCTTTTCTATCAATTGATAGTCAGGAGTGATTATGCATTCGTGTTATCGATGCTTATTATTCTTGTGGTCCGTCAAGCCATTCTATTCAGGATGACTAGGAGAAACAAACTCCAGTACCTCATCCATATCCAGGATTGGGTCAAAGCCGTTGTGTTCCACGGATCAAAATGCTAATCTAGCTCTTGTTCCGCTCTACCTTGGAGTATTACCATCTGTATATCAAGAATGTCATGGGAATTGTGCATCATCTCTTGTGAATTCTTGACGTAGTGATACTTCTCGCCATCCTTATTCGTTCCTTGGTTCCGTGTTGTCGCAACCGGAGTGCTGACAAGTGAATCATGATGTGTGAAATCTATATTCCTAGCAACCATGTTGCATAGTGATTAATGGACGATAATCTCATTCTTAGTGTGTTGGTTATGGAATCATCATTCTAAGATTGATCGTGCTACCTAGTCCTTACTTCCGGTGCACTTTTCGATCAATGGGTTAGGATTGTGCCAATCCCTTGCTTATTCGATCATATCGTCTTGCCCTGAAAAGCAAGATTGTTCTCGAGTTTAGTAGCATATCGGTGGTTCGTGATTTTCCAAATATCTTCTCGGTAGTATCACCAGGTTGTCACCTGACCGCTATGTTGAGTTCGTGATCAAGTTGGTTTATTCCTGTAAACCACCCTTTCTCCAAGAATCCGTGTTGGATACCCCTGAGCTAGTTGGTTAAGCTAAACAACAACTTGGAGAGTTGGAAGATAATAGCTTGTCCGACTTAGTTCATTCCAAAGGGATATCTTTGTGTGTGTGTGTGTTGAAGAAAGATGATATCTTCATTGATTGATCTTCGCGATCAATTGCTGGACCTATCGTCCTAACCAAAACTTTGGTTTGAGTGTGGGCTATCCTCAAATCAAATCAGGACCAACGATGTTCGTAATGTTGTCTTACTCGTGGTTGATTCCTCGAGCATACACCATTATGTCTTTTGGGTCTAACCAATACTATCACCTTGTTCACATAATTATGGAATTCCATTTATATGGAAATCTCAATAACTTGTTGTTGAGCCCGTCGACAACATCCTTATTCCCTCCATGTTTTTGTTGAACACTAAGCTAGTGTCGGAAACTTTTGAAAGCATTTCTTCATGCTAGTTTATGAAGCATATGTTCGGATGAAAGAAGTGACTTCCTCTAGATCATGTGCATTTAATGCAAGTTGCCGCCATGAATTCGAGAAAGTCAGTGTTGCTTCCTTGGGATCATTCCAAATCAGTCATGCATACGTGCGAAGTATTCTGTGGTATGGAGACTTGCAACCTTCATTCTATATGTATCCTTAGCACACCAAGCCACTGACTGATTTGTTCAGGAAAAGGAGTTAAGTGCTAATCCATGGTAATGCACAAGACTTCGATATCCCCGATGATGGTTCCCAACCTGAACTCGATAGTGTTTTACTATAAGACTACTACGTGGTCATGCTTGTCTAGGACAGCGTGTTCACATGTGTTTAGCAGAACCGGCTCATGTTTTGGAGCTTGCTATCGTAGTTCATCCCTTGAGAATCTCGCAACGTCATCTCGTCGATTTGTGTTGCAAACTTTCGTTTTTTCCTTCTAGACTTGATGAGTCTGGAATATTCTGACACCAACCAGATCTGAATCTCAGGCAGACTTGATGGTTGGACCATTTCCCAAGAACTATAATATTGGTTCCTCGATAACCGGTAAGGTGGATGTCGTGGCCAACACACCCAGCCGGAAGACCTACTATTGTAGTTTCTTGATTGAGAAAGTTGGCCACCTCCCCATAAGGATTTCATAGGATTTACTCCCTAGTCGTTCCTTATGGATTTTTGTGTTCCCGAAGTTCGACCTTTACTTGATGTTCTAGATATCAAACCATTTCAATGAATGGGATACGCTAGCACATCAAGGAGAACATTAGAAGCGGAGTGCTAAATGTCTCTCGGTCGATCATCCAGATTTTGTTTCCTTGGCCTCGGTAAGGTGAAATCTGAGAAGGTGTTGTCTTCCTATGCATCTGCATCGTCCATCACTATCCATCATGGTAGTATGTTGTGTTGCCAGGATCCTTGACACGGATATTGGTAATACCTTGATGAATATGGAAGTGCTCAAGTTCTTGAGAGCACGCACAAGCGCTAGGTGTTATCATCGGAACTAACTGGGATTGCTCTCAGTTTCCTCGGTTATGCTATAACTTTTCAAACAGTGGACTCACTCTCTACTGTTGAGCTTCTCCTCAGTTACTAAAATCATCCCTTGTGTTGTTTTCAACAAGGTAATCCACATCATCCATTTAATCCAAGCATGCCATTCTACCGACCCCCTCCAAACGATCGCTTGAGAATTGCCTTAGGCTGGTATAAAGAGTTTCGATGATCTCTGAATCGAAGGTAATTCTTTTTGCCACTTAAGGGGATATTTCTACAAGTCACCTTCCCTAAGGTGCCCCGTTATGGTATCATGGCAACTCAACTCCTCGCTACGTTGACAATCGTTTACCACCTTCTTAAGTGTGGAATTGTTGTCTACCTAGTGACCCTCATCATCTGTTCCACTCCATCCTTATAGATGTATGCCTCGTGTCTCAGCTCGGGGGATGCTGCTATGTATCATCCCATGAGTTGATCCTGAGTTGTTCGGTCTTCGAGAAGATCAATTCTTCTAGAGTTTTCCTTTCCTCTTCCTGTCTTGATAGTTGGAGTTCTCAGAGGAAGACATCGAGACAATGATGGTGATCGAATCAATGTTCTTATGAAGGGCAACCTGGATCGTGAAGATTGTGTTAGGTTGCGTTTCCCTTCGTCTTACCCTATGCTTGAATCTCGGGTCGAGATTCTTGTTTAGTGGGGGTGAGTTGTCACATCCCCAGTTCAGGCCTTGCTTGTTTTTGCTTTAGCATCCATGCATCATGTTTAAATTTTTTATGAAACTTGAAATGGGGGCTGATAAACCCTAGCAGCTAATGAATTCAACTAGGGTCAAAATAAAATCTTTTTCAATAAACCCAAAATGCCCTCTGGAAATGTTCATGATTTCTGGTAAAGGTGAAAACCTCTGCCAAAAATGATGCACATATTTTTAGGCCATTCTGGATTTTTGAATTAAATCATTACTTATTTGCATTTGGGCATTTAAATACTATAAAATATTTTAAATGCTCAAATAATCCCAAACTGAAATGTTTACTGTAGGATATATTTCTAACAGTGGTCATGAGCAGCTGCATGATTTTTGGGATTGATTTAGTATTTTTAATAAAGCCACAAAGCTGCAGAAAAATAGAAAACGGGAAAAGAGAGATAGAGAGATAAGTACCTGACGCTCACCTCGCAGCCCACCTGGCCCAACTCCAGCGGCCCAGCCCACCGCAGCCACCACCGTCTTCAACCTCCTGCCAGTAGGCAGGAGGGCGTGTGGCCACCGCGCGCCGGCACGCGCCCGAGCCACCTCCTGCTTCCGCCGCTTCTGGAGCCAGCCCCGAGTGCCACGCACTCCCCCTCGCCCCCCTGCACCTCTCCTTTCTCCCCCTGGACCCCATCCCTTCTTCTGCTCCCCTCTCGCGCGCACCACCGAGCGGAGTTCGTCGTCATCGTCGCCGTACCCGTGGCCACCGGCCACCCCTCGCCCTGCCGCTGCGCCCAGACGCCCCGCCTCGTCCCCCTCTTCCTCCTCACCAAGACGGAAGGCGCCGGAAGCCATGGGTGCCGCCAGCTCCGCCGTTCCCCTCCTCGGCCATGGAGGATCACTGCCGTCGATATGCCACCGTCTCCGCCTCCCCTAGCTCGCTGAGACCGTCTCCGACCCCGCTGTGAGCTCCGCCTTCTTCTGCCCTGTTCCCCGTGCCCGTACGCACCGTCTAGCCGCCCTAGTCACCGGAGCCGATTGCTCCTCGCCGCCGGCCATAGCCGCGCAGGCTCGCTTTCGAGCACACCACCGACCTCACCGCACACGCAGGAGTCCAAAACGCCACCCCACGCACCTCGCCGTGCCCACTAGCACCGTGTTCGACCTCGGCCGAACTCCGGTGACTGCCAGGGTCGTCGCCGGCGAAGATTCCGGCCACCCCAGCTACCGCCACCTGTTGCTTTGGATGCGCGAGAGCCTGGGCTACGCGTAGATGTCCTCCGCCGGCCATTTAGTCGCCGGAGGAGGAATCCCGATGCCCTCCGCCGTCTCGGCCTCGCCGGGGACTCAACGCCGGTGGTTTAGCCCCGGTTGACCAGGGGTTTGACCTCCCATGGGTCACTGACAAGTGGGCCCAGGCCCCAGCTAATTTAGTTTAGTTTTCAATTAAGATTAATTAACTCCACTGACATTTTTTAGTTAGTAGCAGTTTAACACTAATTAAGTTAGATTAGTTAGTTAACCACTGATGTGTGGACCCCACACATCAGGTTTGACCTGGATTAACCCTGGTTGACCTGCTGACGTCATGTTGTCATCATGCTGACGCAGTAAGTGATTTTCTGGATTTTAATTAAACCAGGAAATTCCAGAAAATAGTATAAACTTCTAAAAATCATATAAAATCAACCGTAACTCCAAATGAGATAAATTATATATGAAAAATGATCAGAAAAATCCAATCTATCCATCTGTACTCTTTTCCTGCATGTTAGAGCAACTTATAGCTGCTGTTTAGCACAAATCATATAACTGACATTTAAACCTTCACATATGGAGTTTGAATTTGAACCTAAGGTTCAAACCAACTTCAATTAACCTGCTGCTAGTTGCATTAGCCCAACACACTCATTTTGCCATGTCATGATCCTGCATCATATTGTGCATTGCATTGATTGTGTTTCCTTCTGTGTTGCCGGAACTTGCCCCCTCTCGATAGACGTGGTTCCGACGATGAGTTCGATGACACCGATGAAGAGCTATATTATCTTCAGAAGTGCCAGGCAAGCAAAACCCCCTTGTTCATTCCGATAAAATCCCACTCTCTCGCTCCTGCTCTCTTTTACTGCATTAGAACAACAACGATTCATCTGTTACTTGCTGTGGTAGCTGAACCCCATTATCCTTTGCATGACCTGTCATTGCCACAGTAAATAGATTAGCATGAGTAGGAGTTGTTTGAGCCCTGTTGTGCCTACTCATTCATGCTTGCTTGTCATGCCTGCTACTGCTTAGAGTTGAGTCAGGTCTGATTCATCGGGGATGAATCAGAGGTGTGTGAACATGTCCTACTGTTGAGAGCTAAGTGTGTGAACATGATTTGGTAAAGGTAGCGGTGAGAGGCCATGTAGGAGTACATGGTGGGTTGTCTCATTGCAGCCGTCCTCAGGAACTGAGTTCTGTGTTTGTGATCCATGACCAGCTACTACCACGCATTGGAATGCTTAAGTGCCCCTCTCGACTTATTAATCAACTTGATCTCTGTCCAGGAGTTGCAACTAGTTTCTGGTGTTTGTAGGTACTGTTAGTAGTCTACCAAGTGGCACCCGGTACAGGTGGGCTTGGGACAGACTAGGCACAGTGGCACGGTGTACCAAGCGTAGATCCACCCGTCAAGGTGGGCTTTGGAACCCATCACACATCGTTTGGGGCCATGAGCGACACCCCGGCCGGATCTCCTTGCGGATGGAACCCGAATAGGCGATAAACCTGGACGAGGGACTTGTGTGGTTAGTCAGGTCGTGGCCGACACCCTCGCTGGGCTTCCGCTTGAAGGTTGCCGAGTACATGTCGTGTAAACGGCGGTAAGTGGTAAGAGCGTGTGTGAAGAAGTACACCCCTGCAGGGTTAATATGATCTATTCGAATAGCCGTGTCCGCGGTAAAGGACTTCTGGGTTGCCTGTACAGTTCATAGACAAGTGAAAGTGGATACTCTAAAATACATAAGATAAGCGTGAGTGCTATGGATGGCGTTCTCGTAGGGAGACGGGAGCGGATCCATAGTGGTGTATTGATATGGTGAATATGTGGACTCATGTGCGCCACCTCAAAAGAGTTACTTGCAGTCATAGTTCAGGTTAGCCATCGAGTCAAAGCTGGCTTGCTGCAGTTAAACCCCACCACCCCTTTGTTGATACTGATGCATATGTAGATAGATCTGATGTAAGTCTTGCTGGGTACATTTGTACTCACGTTGCTTAATTTATGTTTTTGCAGAGAGACTTCAGTCTCGCTAGTAGTACCGCGTGGACTTCGACGTTTAGCTTGTTACCTCAGCTACGATCTTGTGCCTTCGGCAGGATCTGGTAGATAGTCAGGCTTCTCAGCCTTTTTCATTTGTAGATGTCTGTACTCAGACATGTTAAGCTTCCGCATGTGCTTTGACTTGTATGCTCTGATTGTTGGGTCATGAGACCCATGATTGTAATATCTCGCTCCTCGGAGCCTATTGAATAAAATACTTGAGTCATAGAGTCATGTTATGATGCCATGTTGTTTTTGCACATATCGAGCATATTGTGTGCATGTTATTGAAATGCTTGGTATGTGTGGGATCTGACAACCTAGTTGTTTATCCTTGGTAGCCTCTCTTACCGGGAAATGTCTCCTAGTGTTTCCACTGAGCCATGGTAGCTTGCTACTGCTCCGGAACACTTAGGCTGGCCGGCATGTGTCCTTCTTCGTTCATGTGTCTGTCCCCTCGGGGAAATGTCACGCGATGAATTCCGGAGTCCTGTTAGCCCGCTACAGCTCGGTTCACTGGAGTCCTGCTAGCCCAGTGCTACAGCCTGGATTCACTCGCTGATGACTGACATGTTCGTTGTTGGGTCATGTATGCCTGTCCCTGTAAGTTAGTGCCACTTTGGGTTCACGACTAGCCATGTCAGCCCAGATTCCTTATCATATGGATGCTAGCGGCACTATCATATACGTGAGCCAAAATGCGCAAACGGTCCCGGGCCAGGTAAGGGGGCACCCGTGGGAATACCATGCGTGAGGCCGCAAAGTGATATGATGTGTTACATTCTAGATCGGTGTGATTTAGGATCGGGGTCCTGACATAATCCTTCTAATAATTATGGAAATTCCTACAACAACTCTTATGGAAATTTTAATAAGATGCCCTCTGAATTTGAGAGTAGTGTTAAAGAGTTTATGAATTCACAAAAGAATTTTAATGCTTTGCTTGAAGAAAAATTGCTTAAAGTTGATGATTTGGCTAGGAACGTTGAGAGAATTTCTCTTGAAATTGATTCTTTAAAGCTTAGATCTATTCCTCCTAAGCATGATATCAATGAGTCTCTCAAAGCTATGAGAATTTCCATTGGTGCACGGAAAGAACCGCTAGGATGCGTGCTTCCAAAGATGCCTTTATTAAAGCGTGTTCTTCCGATTCCTATGAAAATCAAGATGAAGATATAAAAGTTATAGATGTGTCCCCTATTAAATCCTTGTTTTGCAATATGAATCTTGATGAAACTGAATATGATCTTCCTTTACCTAGAAGGCGTCCTAAGAATTCTGAGTTTCTAGATCTTGATGATGAAAATGGTGAAAGTGGGATTGAAAGAAATAAAAATCTTGATGTTGCTAAACCCACTATTTTGGATCTCAATGAATTTAATTATGAAAATTGCTCTTTGATTGGTTGTATTTCCTTGTTGCAATCCGCGCTAGATTCTCCTCATGCTTACAGTCAAAATAAGGCCTTTACCGAACACATTGTTGATGCCTTGATGCAATCTTATGAAGAAAAACTTGAGTTGAAAATTTCTATCCCTAGAAAACTCTATGATGAGTGGGAACCTACTATCAAAATTAAAATTAAAGATTATGAGTTTCATGCCTTGTGTGATTTGGGTGCTAGTGTCTCCACTATTCCCAAAACTTTGTGTGATTTGCTAGATTTCCGTGACTTTGAAGATTGCTCTCTAAACTTGCATCTTGTGGATTCCACTATTAAAAAGCCTATGAGAAGAATTAATGATGTTCTTATTGTTGCCAATAGGAATTATGTGCCCGTAGATTTTATAGTTCTTGATATAGATTGCAATCCTTCATGTCCTATTATTCTTGGTAGACCTTTCCTTAGAACGATTGGTGCGATTATTGATATGAAGGAAGGGAATATTAGATTCCAATTTCCCTTGAGAAAGGGTATGGAACACTTCCCCAGAAAGAAAAGAAAACTACCATATGAATCTATCATGAGGGCCACTTATGGATTGCCTACCAAAGATGGCAAAACTTAGATCTATCTTCGCTTTTATGCCTAGCTAGGGGCGTTAAACGATAGCGCTTGTTGGGAGGCAACCCTATTTTATTTTGTGTTCTTTGTTTTTGTTCATGTTTAGTGTTAAATTTTGTTTCTACTTTCTGTTTAGATGTGGTTTTATTTTCTAATTAGTGTTTGTGCCAAGTAGAACCTATAGGATAAGCTATGATGATAGTTGATTTGATTCTGCTGAAAAACAGAAACTTTGTGCTCACAAGAAAAAAATTAATAAATCACAGGAACGTGAATTTGCATTGATTCTTTTTGCTGATGATCAATAATTTTTTTTTCCAGTAAGTCCTATTTTGGTATAATTTTTAGAGTTCCAGAAGTTTGCGTTAGTTACAGATTGCTACAGACTGTTCTGTTTTTGACAGATTCTGTTTTTCGTGTGTTGTTTGCTTATTTCAATGTATCTATGGCTAATAAATTAGTTTATAAACCATAAGGAAGTTGGAATACAGTAGGTTTAACACCAATATGAATAAATAATGAGTTCATTAAAGTACCTTGAAGTATTCTTGTGTTTTCTTTCACTAACGGAGCTCACAAGATTTCTGTTGAGTTTTGTGTTGTGAAGTTTTCAAGTTTTGGGTGAATTCTTTTGATGGATTATGGAACAAAGAGTGGCAAGAGCCTAAGCTTGGGGATGCCCATGTCACACCCAAGATAATCCTAGGACACCAAAAAGTCAAAGCTTGGGGATGCCCCGGAAGGCATCCCCTCTTTCATCTAATTCCATCGGTAATTTACTTGGAGCTATATTTTTATTCACTACATGTCATGTGTTTTGCTTGGAGTGTCTTGTATTATTTGTGTCTTTGCTTGTTAGTTTGCCACAATCATCCTTGCTGTACACACCTTTTGAGAGAGCCGTACATGATTTGGAATTTGCTAGAATACTCTATGTACTTCACTTATATCTTTTGAGCTTGATAGTTTTGCTCATAGTGCTTCACTTATATCTTTTGAGATTGATAGTTTTTGCTCATAGTGCTTCACTTATATCTTTTGGGCTTGATAGTTTTTGCTCATAGCTCTTCACTTATATCTTTTGAGCGTGATAATTTTTGCTCTAGTGCTTCACTTAGATCTTTTAAGAGCACGGTAGTGGATTTGTTTTAAAGAAACTATTGATATCTCATGCTTCACTTAGATTATTTTGAGAGTTATTGTTAGCATGGTAATTTTCTTAATGTTAATATACTTGGTATTCAAGATATGTGAAACTTTCTTTTGAGTGAGTTAAATACTAAGATAAGTTTGATGCTTGATAACTGTTTTGAGATATGGAGGTGATAATATCAAAGCAAAGCTAGTTGGGGTGATTATGAATTTAAATAATGCTTGTGTTAAAGTTTGTGATTCCCGTAGCATGCACATATGGTGGACCGCTTGTGATGAAGTCGGAGCACGATATTATTTATTGATTGTCTTCCTTATGAGTGGCAGTCGGGGACGAGCGATGGTCTTTTCCTACCAATCTATCCCCCTAGGAGTATGTGTTTAATGCTTTGGTTTTTGATGACTTCTAATTTTTTTGCAATAAGTGCATGAGTTCTTTTGATTAATGTTGAGTCCATGGATTATACGCACTCTCACCCTTCCACCATTGCTAGCCCCTCTAATACCGCGCACTTTTCGCCGGTATCATACACCCTCCATATACCTTCCTCAAAACAGCCACCATACCTACCTATCATGGCATTTCCATAGCCATTCCAAGATATATTGCCATGCAAATTTCTACCGTTCCATTCATATGACACACATTACTTTTGTCCTATTGCTTTTTTGCTTGAACAAGTAGTTAACATTGTATTTGTGGCAAGGCCACCTTCATAATTTTCATACATGTCACTCTTGATTCATTGCATATCCCGGTACACCGCCGGAGGCATTCATATAGAGTCATATCTTGTTCTAAGTATCGAGTTGTAATGTTGAGTTGCAAGAAAAATAAAAGTGTGATGATCATCATTATTAGAGCATTGTCCCAGTGAGAAAAGGATGATGGAGACTATGATTCCCCCATAAGTCGGGATGAGACTCCGGACTTTATGAAAAATAAAAGAGGCCAAAGAAGCCCAAATAAAAAAAAGAGGCCAAAGAAGCCCACCAAAATAAAAAAAAAGAAAAAAAAAGAAAAAAAATGAGAGAAAAAGAGAGAAGGGACAATGCTACTATCCTTTTTCCACACTTGTGCTTTAAAATAGCACCATGATCTTCATGATAGAGAGTCTCATATGTTGTCACTTTCATTTACTAGTGGGAATTTTTCATTATAGAACATGGCTTGTATATTCCAATGATGGGCTTCCTCAAAAGTGCCCTAGGTCTTCGTGAGCGAGCAAGTTGGATGCACACCCACTTAGTTTCTTTTGTTGAGCTTTCATATACTTATAGCTCTAGTGCATCCGTTGCATGGCAATCCCTACTCACTCACATTGATATCTATCAATGGGCACCTCCATATCCCGTTGATACGCCTAGTTGATGTGAGACTATCTTCTCCTTTTTTGTCTTCTTCACAACCACCATTCTATTCCACCTATAGTGCTATGTCCATGGCTCGCGCTCATGTATTGCGTGAAAGTTGAAAAAGTTTGAAATTTCTAAAGTATGAAACAATTGCTTGGCTCGTCATCGGGGTTGTGCATGATTAAATACTTTGTGTGATGAAGATAGAGCATAGCCAGACTATATGATTTTGTAGGGATAACTTTCTTTAACCATGCTATTTTGAGAAGACATGATTGCTTTAATTTGTATGCTTGAAGTATTATTACTTTTATGTTAATATGAACTTTTGTCTTGAATCTTTCGGATCTGAATATTCATGTCACAATTAAGAAGATTTACATTGAAATTATGCCAAAGTATCACTCCGCATCAAAAATTCTTTTTTATCATTTACCTACTCAAGGACGAGCAGGAATTAAGCTTGTGGATGCTTGATACGTCTCCAACGTATCTATAATTTTTTATTACTCCATGCTACTTTGTCTACTGTTTTGGACTATATTGGGCTTTATTTTCCACTTTTATATTATTATTGGGACTAACCTATTAACCAGAGGCCCAACCTAGAATTGTTGTTTTTTACCTATTTCAGTATTTCGAAGAAACAGAATATCAAACGGAGTCCAAACGGAATAAAACCTTCAGGAATGTGATTTCCTCACCGAACGTGATCCAGGAGACTTGGACCCTACTCCAAGAAGTGCCAGAGGCGGTCACGTGGGAGGAGGGCGCGCCCCCTACCTCGTGGGCCCCCTGTTGCTCCACCGACGTACTCCTTCCTCCTATATATACCTACGTACCCCTGTCAGATCAGATACGGAGCCAAAAACCTAATTCCACCGCCGCAACCTTCTGTATCCGCGAGACCCCATCTTGGGCCCTATTCCGGAGCTCCGCCGGAGAGGGCATCTACCACGGAGAGCTTCTACATCAACACCATAGCCTCTCCGATGAAGTGTGAGTAGTTTACTTCAGACCTTCGGGTCCATAGTTATTAGCTAGATGGCTTCTTCTCTCTTTTTGGATCTCAATACAATGTTCTCCCCCTCTCTTGTGGAGATCTATTTGATGTAATCTTCTTTTTGCGGTGTGTTTGTTGAGACCGATGAATTTTGGGTTTATGATCCAGCTTATCTATGAACAATATTTGATTCTTCTCTGAATTCTTTTATGTATGATTGAGTTATCTTTGCAAGTCTCTTCGAATTATCCGTTTGGTTTGGCCAACTAGATTGGTAGTTCTTGCAATGGGAGAAGTGTTTAGCTTTCGGTTCAATCTTGCGGTGTCCTTACGCAGTGACAGAAAGGGTTGCAAGGCACGTATTGTATTGTTTCCATCGAGGATAACAAGATGGGGGTTTTATCATATTCCATGAATTTATCCCTCTACATCATGTCATCTTGCTTAAGGCGTTACTCTGTTTTACTTAATACTCTAGATGCATGCTGGATAGCGGTCGATGAGTGGAGTAATAGTAGTAGATGCAGAATCGTTTCGATCTACTTGTCTTGGACGTGATGCCTATATACATGATCATACCTAGATAATCTCATAATTATTCGCTTTTCTATCAATTGCTCAACAATAATTTGTTCACCCACCGTAGAATACTTATGCTCTTGAGAGAAGCCACTAGTGAAACCTATGGCCCCCGGGTCTATTCTCGTCATATCAATCTCCATTACTTTATTTACTTGCTTTGTTTTTACCTTGCCTTTTACTTTTTACTTTGCATCTCTATATCAAAAATACCAAAAATATTATTTATCATCTCTATCAGATCTCACCCTTGTAAGTAACCGTGAAGGGATTGACAACCCCTAATCGCGTTGGTTGCGAGTAGCTATCATTTTGTGTAGGTACGAGGGACTCGTGCGTGATCTCCTACTGGATTGATACCTTGGTTCTCAAAAACTGAGGGAAATACTTACGCTACTTTTCTGCATCATCCTCTCCTCTTCGGGGAAATCCAACGCAGTGCTCAAGATACAGCACGCACTTTCTTGCGTGTGAAGGTGTAGCTGTTGGGTCCCAGCAGTCATGGGGGCGAATCGTTTTGGTTTTTTTTTGCCCAGACGAACTTCCTTGCGTGCGAAGGTGTAGCTGGTTGGTCCCAACAGTCAGGAGGGAAACGTTTTTTCGCGAAATACGGTGGCCCATCCGGTGGGTCCCTGCTGTCAGGTGGAGGAATCATTATTTTCCGCGTAATAAGGAGGCACTTCCTTGCTGCGGCCGTGGACCCAGCTGCCAGCCTATCGACGTACAGTCCACGTCCGATGGAAGCCGTTCCTTGACCACGTTGACCACGCCGTTTCAAGAGCACCAGCGCGGTGGACGACGGCGAGGCCTAGGAAGGGGATGACGCGGAGCTGGTGAAGACGTGGCAGTGGATGCCCACGCGGAGAGGAGTATGAGTATTCACTCGTTCGGCTGCGGTGTGAGGTTGCCGTCGCCGCAGGGCCTGGCCTAAGGTGGGAATAGTAGGGGGCGGTGAGGCCTCCGCGGCAGCACAGCCGGCCACGAGAGGCAGGAGCAGGCGGCACGACCGGCGCTGCTTTGGGCGACTGGAGCAAGAAGACCAGATGTTGAAGAAGCACTACGGCCGTTGGATGGACATGTATGTTCACTGGAGCTAGAATCATTCATATTGACTAAGTTGACAAAGCCCTCCATCCCTGTCAACTTAGTAGGCCCACAAGTCAGCTTCCGACCAAGGTGAGTCCCAGCTAGCAGGGGAAGTATTCATTTTTTGTGCGTAATAAAGAGGCACTTCCGGTGGGTCCGAGCTAACAGCGGGGGGAACGTTTTTTCACGAAATACGGTGGCCCGGCCGGTGGGTCCCAGCAGTCAGGGGGAAACATTTTTTTCGCGAAATAAGGAGGCCCGTCCGGTGGGTCCCTGCTCTCAGGTGGAGGAATAATTATTTTGCGCATAATAAGGAGGCACTTCCTTGTGGCCGTCGTGGACCCAGCTTTCAGCATCTCCCCATACAGTACTCTTCCGATGGAAGTCGGTCGTTGACCACGTTGACCATGCCGCGCCGAGAGCACCAGGGCGGTGGACGACGGTGACGCCTAGGAAGGGAACGACGCGGAGCCGGGGAAGATGCAGCACTAGAAGCCCGCGCGGAGAGGAGTACGAGGGTTCACTGGTTCGGCTGCGGTGTGAGGCTGCCGTCGCCGCAGAATAACAGGTGTGTGGGTGAGTGGAGGGATGGCCTGGCCAGCGGTGGGAGTAGTATGGGGGCGGTGAGGCCTCCGCGGCAGCACAGCCGGCCACGGGAGGCAGGAGCAGGCAGTATGACCGGCGCTGTTTTGGGCGGCTGGACCAAGAAGACCAGAGGTTGAAGAAGCACTACGACCGTTGGATGGACATCGTATGGTCACTGAATCTAGAATCGTTTATATTGACTAAGTTGACAAAGCCCTTGGTACGCTCCAACTTAGTAGGCCCACAGGTCAGCCTCCGAAATGGTGCGCCCCAGATGTCAGGGGGAGGATCATTTTTTGGGCGGCCGAAGCTAAGAATATCCGAGATTGAAGAAGAAGCACGACATCCGTTGGATAGATATCCAACGGCCACTGCTGCTAGAACCGTGTGTTGACTATAATAAGTTGACAAAGCCTTGCATACGTGTCAGCTTATTTTTTTAGGGGACGCGTCACTTAGTAGGTCCACAAGTGTGTGGCAGAGAACTTATAGCCCATTTGCGTTTTGTAAGAATGTACAGCCCATTTTTGAATTCTAATGGAATTTACAACAGCCCATTGACAGTTTGTTAAAAGTACAACCCATTTTCTAGCTAGGACAATGATTAATAATTTCAACCAACTGTTGAAGAAAGAATTCAATAAAATTTCCCACATTTAGATGGGATCCGAAATATTTTTATCCTGAAATTTCTAGTCAGATTAAATATAAATTTGTATTACGTAAAAATCCAACGAAACATTGCGCGCGCAACAATGAAAATTTAAGATTTTCAAAATCCATAGATAATATTTTATAAACTAATTTCGTGTTTGGTGCATTTTTTTATAGTTACTGCCTAGTTTTTATAATTACATCCCATTTATTATTTTTAAAGCCCATTTTCCTGTTAAGCCTAATGCATCCCTCCTAGGAAAGATTTGCAGCCCAGCGGGGCGGAGAATAACAAGTTGACCTTGCCTGGGTATTCCCCAAAAAGACATATAGCTGGGCTAGCCATTTTCATCTTGAAAAAGGTAGTATCTAGGTTGGATATCTGGCCTGGGCTAGACGGGCCACAACCCTCCCAGTTAATACCCTGCTCTCATCTGAAAAACAACAAAATCATCGCCAAGAATAACTCTTCAGTGCTCACGCCTCAAAAACACAAATACTGCTCGAGCTGCTTGGTCCCAGCTGTCGGCCGCACCTTGTGCAATTCTCTCGTTTATATTGACTACATAGGTTGACAATGGTGTGGGACCATGATGTCAGGAAACCAGGAGAAAGCAAAAAAAATATAGTTGTACATAATAAGGAGGCACTTGCGTACGTACGGCTATGGCCCTAGTGGGTCCCTAGTGTCATCCAGTCAAAATAAAGTCATCTCCTGAATCCTCATGTTCGTTGACCATGTTAACAATGCTCGGCGCAACGGCGAGCGCAACAACTCGAAGGACAATGGAGAGGACCTCATGGGCCCTACGAAGGTCTGATACAGTGCCCGCTGCTCATTCAGGAAGCCAGGATCATCGGACACCTATGAGCACCTTCGAGAAATTGAGACGGCATGAAACGGTAAGGACGCGCTTGGGAGCTCTGGTTTATTTCAAACATGTATTAACATACAAGTGTAATTTAGTCATCATCGGAAGGCCCGAGGTCTGTAAGTAAAACCGGCGGGTTACGCGTGTAATTTGAGAGACCAGTGTATATTTTACGAGCACTGCTATATGGACGACATTACCAGATGATACATGCATGACATGCGTATCATGCCATCCATGGGCAAGGCTGAAACAACAGCTAACGGCTGGATTAGCAATCGTTCGAGTGTCAATCAGCGTTTTTATCGTGTGTGAAGTACTTCCGATATTTTACTAGTTGAAATCGACCAACCAAGCGCCTTCGCCCGAGACTATCTACTTTAATTTACAAGCATCAGTTTTACAAGCGGTTTTGGTTGGAAAACGATGATCCAATCATAGCCTAATATCATAAGTTGGTCGGAAGATCATATGGTTTCACGTCTAACCTACCTGACATGTCGTATAGGCTATGAATGAAACATCAGACGATGAACTTCTTACGCACGGAAACAACAGAAGAGGATGATCTTCTTAACAAGCAAACCACTGGCATTAGATCGACATGCAAAACAATATGAAGCATTATCCTCAGGAGGCATGGTGAACATCTCGTGATGCCGCATGCCACAACATTCGAAGCTCAACTTTGCAATCAAACACAAGGCCTGACATTACATAGACAATATTCAGAACAAACTCTTAACAGAGGAATATCTCAGCAGAGTAACTATTTACTTCTAAACTGAACACATGAATAGGAAAAAACACTCAACGTTGCTCACAACAAGGGCGTCCCACTCAAAAATATCAAATGCATGTCTTCTAGCTAACATCAATGAGCAAATTTTGACAAGGTTTTCCAATTCCAATATATTAAACTAACGTCTTCTTGCTAACATCAATGATTAAACTTTGACAAGCTTTTCCCATTCAAAATATGTAATGCCTATGATCGTGTCCTGTCATAGCTTCTTGTACTTGTTTGGGCACTTTGTTCCTAGGGCACTCCACGTGTTGTTAAATTGCCAATGGTCTCTGCAGACTAGTCATGTCACCGGTGTCTAATAATACTCTGTAAAGCTTCTCGGTCATTCCTTCTGTAATGTACCGCAGCCAGTGACTGCTTCTTTCTGCAAAGTGGAACGACCAACTAGACCCAGCAACGCAGCAGTTTGCCTTGGACACATTGGCTCCTTTTGTGCAGTTCAACTAAAATCGAAGTCAGAATAAAACCGAGCTTTAATTTTGATATCCCTGTAAGCAACAATAGGTATAAGGGAAACAATAACTGAGAAATAGCGGTTGATGACTTGTCTTAATGGGAAACAAAGCAGGAGAGAAGCAATTCTCCATCAGTGTGATTCATTCATATTGACAAAGACATTATCTTAACAATGCCTTGTTTCAACATGTATAAAGAACGACAAAGCAGAAAAGTACCATTCCTAAAACAATGTAACTGATTCATTTTTAAAGAGACACTATCTTAACAATACCTTGGTTAAACATGTAGAAAGAACTACAAAGCAGGATAGGTACCATTCCTAACAAGTGTTGCGGTTTTGAACTAAGATTCAGTAGTTAATTAATTCTGAGACTGGTGTTTCTTAATTTTACCAACGACATTAGATTAATAAAAAGCATAAACAGTTCCAGGGGAGAGTGGGTGCATCAACAATATGTGCTTCCATCTACTTATAAAGGGGGTGATGCAGAGTTTGTTGTAACAAAGCAACAAGCATCATGTCTGGGTTGGCCCCATTTTTGTTCACTACTTAATGGGAAAAGACAACAATACAATAGCTTCAATTCAACATTTATTTAAAACAGTACCAATACAGGTAGCACAACATCTCAAAGCACACTGCACAATCATGTGGATGAAGGCATGTACTGACCTTTCATGAGAACACCAGGATAAAATATGAATCAGCTAACACGAATAGGAAATCCAATCTCCTTTTGTGTAGTTGCACTGAAATCAAGCAAAGTGTTTCGCGTAGCGAAGCAAAATGTCGCAATAGCAACAAGTTAAATAGATATCATGTGGTTGAGACCAAGATTTGAAACAACTCGACATGAACACTGGAAACAAATCTCGGATCTCCTTTTGTGCAGTTCCACCAAAATTAAGCAAAGTCACCGGTGTGACATTCAAGTTGAACTGCACAAAACACTCTTAAAACATAAGTGTTTCGAGTAGCGAAGCAAAATGTTGCAATAGCAACAAGTTGAATTGATACCCCTGTTTTAATAGAGGCAAAAAAGGAAATAATTACTTGCCGATAAAGGAGGATGAAACAAACGGTGATAGAAAGAAGCATTTAACTTATCTTGGATGGAAAACAAAGTAGGATAGTAGCATTTCTAAAACGGTTGCATTGATTCATATTAATAGAGACACTCTCTTGAAACAACATTCGTTAAAAAATTTAATTTACTTTCAACAGTGGCATTACTTCAATTTTCCGGCGGCATTCTTAGATTAACAACAACAAAATAGTTGTATGGGACATGCTAGCACCATGTGCGTCCACACGTATAAATGGGTGATGCAGAGTATGTAGCCAAGCAGAATATCTGTGTTGGTCCCATATTTGTTCTCTTTGAACTTTTTTCCTATGTGAGGGCAGCAAATCTAGTCCTGCACAAACTACCCGACCCCCCCCCCCCCAGTTTCTCTCCCTTTTCAACAAAGAGATCGGTTCCT
>NC_057807.1:598301742-598318857 GCF_018294505.1 Triticum aestivum
GTGTACTGGGTTACCCCCTTTTTCCCTTTTCGACCAACAAAGCGGCTGGATAGCCAGTCTATACTACTTTTCCTCCCTCCTTTCCTCATTGAACCACGTCCTAGATTCATGCTCCACCCCGCCGCACCTTACTTTCCTCTTTGAACCAAGACCTAGATTCGACTACTGATCGAAAAAGATCCACATGCAGCTAGAGCAACGACGGTTTCAGAGAAACTTATACCTTAGGGTCGTCGGGATGTGGCAACGCATGCGGCGGGAGGTCGGATCTGACCACACTACGTACGACAGCGAGGAAGAAGGGGTCGGTGGCCCTCCCGCATGGGCGCTGGGTGAAAGAGAACAGCGCAGCCGGTAGTGGATTGCCTCCCTCGCCGAAGGCAATAGAGTTAACGCTGCACCTCCTCCCCTTCCCGGTGGGACGGGATACGGACGCCTCCTTCACCAGCTGTGAGGGGGGAGAGAGAAACAAGAGGCCAACGCAGTCTTGTTTAGATCTGGTGAAGAGAGGGTGAGAGAATGTGAATATAGAAAACCCTAGCAAATGAACACTGAGCCTCCAGCGTGTAACATATATGTATTGCAGCGAGCTGTGGAGAGTGCAAACCCTATCTTGATGGGAACTAAACCAGGATACCCGAGAAAAAAAGCATTTCTTCATTTAACCAGTGATAGTACTACCACCATATGGACAATGACCGCACAACCAGCATGTACTTTTTGTCGAAACAACATGTATACCTCCACCAAGGCATAAATCAGGACAATTTTTAAGGGTCTGTCTAGGACAGATCTAGATGTCTAAGTTTATGTCCACTCTGTTTGTGGTCTATTTTTTGTTTGTCCTAGTTTTTCTTGTTTCTTGTTGCTACATTATATACTTGTGGGAGCTTAGATGTGATATCCTTAAATAACATCTAGATGTGAATTAGACAGACTGATTTTCTAATGTACCAAGAAAGGAAACTCGATCAAAAACATGCCCCCGCTTCCAGGTCGCGAGAGTCGTCGCGCACACACACATAGACATAGACATGCATATCCGTGTTTACATAAAATTCCATTTCCATCTCCATCTCCAATCATATTTGTCCAACTGGCACATTATTTACGTTGTCAATTATATACGCAGCAATATTAACATACATCATCTCTTGTTTGCGCACGTCCGGACCGCTGCCAGGGCCGGTCCTGACCAACCCGAACCCTCTTCATCACCCGCGCGTGCTTCCCGCCCGAAACGGTCAGTGCCGCATTCATGCCTGGCCAGAGCGGACGCGACCTCTCACTGGCGCCGACATTGAAGCGGCGCGCCGGCTGAGAGAGCGTCGCCCGCGCCGCTTCTGGGTGCACGCGGCTGCTCCGCATTCAAAGGTCGCAATAGCCGGCTACAACATGCATGTAAAAAGTTCTTCGAAGTCCGTGCTACAGCTAGCTATCCTCCCCCAACTCGTCAATCTCTTCTAGTAGTGCTAGTAGTACTCCATGGCACGATCCATCGACAAGCAGGCGGGAAAGTTATCGTATACTCGGTTTGCGGTGAGTGGCATGCCAAGAGACCGTGTGGGGTCGAGCCGTGGAGGAGGGTGAGATACGAACACGACATACATGATTTAAATGTTGGTTTTGCTCGATGGCGCGATCCAACGAAACGAAACGTTGGTTTCTCTCCGTTTCCATTTTTTCTCCAGAAAAACAGAGACTTTCCACTCCATTTTCATTCCTATTCCAAGGTTTCCCCGTTACAACATTCCATCAAATACAAAGGAAAACTAACATGCATGCTGATGCATCCCAATGATTCACAGATCATAGCTAATATTTACTTCACAACTAAAGAAAAAAGTTGTGAGAGCGTGTACGAAAGAAAAACTACTGATGGGGTCACTACGACTTAAACCCTAAACCCTAAACATGATTTAATTCCCTGGCCAGGTAGAACCTGTCGAAGGAAAGACGGCTGGCACCCTCGGATCATACGATGCTTTTGTGCAGTTCCACTAAAATCGACCTGAGCATCCCTGATGGCAAAGATATTGAAGAAGTGTGATTAGAATAATAGTACGGGCACTATCTCATGAGACATAAACTCATCACAAGTAGAAGCCGGTAGAAGCAGAGAAAGATCGACATGGAGATGGAGCTATGGCAGTGGAGCAAGCCGACTCCAAAAGGAAGATGGACAACCTGGGACGTCAGGCTATACCTAGAAGGGCGGTTGGGACGCGGCATCGGCCCATACAGCGGTGACCCCCGATTGGGACGCATCGACTGTGGGTTTTCTCCCTCGCCGATGTCGACCGCGTCTACGCAGAACATTGTTCCCTTCCCCCAGCCGCGGGATCAGGACCATCATTCTATGCTTGTGAAGAGAGCAACCTTAGCAAGCAGGCTTGTAGCTTAGGCTTGTAGCTTAGACTCCTGCTATTGTAGCTTAGACTCCTGCTATTTATATTGCGTACGTGTCATTCAAGAGTGAAATAATGGTTGCTTCTTCCGACTAACTTACTATGTGATTTGACTGCTCCTTAGTGGCCCCTACACGTACTCCCCTATGTGTATGCAACAGTCACACGTACACATGGACGCAAAAACGTGCGCGACGCCCTAATGCATGCATGTCCGAGCACACGACAGAACACACGGTCACTCTAAGTGCTCAACCTACACGTGCATGCACACACATACTCAGTCAGGGTGAGCTAGTGATAGTATAAACACCGGAAAATATATTGAGCGCAATGAGCGTATTATGAAGTCCACTAACCGCATTTTTACAAATATACAGTGAAAGACAGTGTATTTATCTCATTTGAAATTAATCCATATTAACCAGAGAGGAGGCAGTATGGACTAGCATTACTTGCACGCGGTGGCTCGCAGGACAAGGAGAAACTTTTGACTAATGCAAGCTCTCCCTCGCTCAGGCGGTGGACGTGCAACAGTTAATTTGGTGTCAGATTGCTAGAAGCATACACTATACAACTAGTGCTACTATTGTTCGACTTCCCGAATAGGCGAACAGCCAAGCGCAAAGTTTACTAGTACTAGTACTACTAATATAGTCTATAAAGGTACGTACTAGTACTCCCTCCGGTCCTCTTTTGTTTGCGTCTAAGGTGAAGTCGGGATACCAAGGAGCGATTGTTTCGTTTGAAATTGGACAGTTCTATCCCTGATGTGCTACCAAGAGAGCCTTGGGGTTAGTTTTTCTAGGCATGCATACCATTGGTTGAGCCTGCCCCACACCGGAATTCTCGCGCTGCATGCATCTCTCTCTCTTTCAAGTCTGCATGTGTCTCACTCTTCCATGCCTGCATGTGTGTCACTCTATCTGCACGCGCATGCATTGGGAAGGGGCGATTGGTATGGGAGAGAGAGTTGGGAGTTACTGCGGCTGCACATGCAGTCAAAGCGGAACAGATGGGAGGGGTACCAGTGGAAAGAGCGTGGCAAAGAAGCTAAGCCGCAGAGCTTTGAGGGAAAAACTGAATTTTCTTACGTGCAAACCAAAAACGACCAGAGGGAGTACTAGGAACCAGATGGAGGACCGTCTGCACTCTTATTATAATTTTAACATTTGGTTCTCTTCGAGGGTTCTCGCATGTGATAATGGAAGTTGATTGCATGGAACACTCGCCACAATTCTCGCTTAATTCTGGCTCATATCATGTTACAAATAGTAGCGCTCGGTAATATTTCCTCTTTTTTTGTTATTCAGCATGTAAACAGTTCAGCAAACCTTGCGGCGCATCTTCGTGCGAACCGTGCTTGCTGCACTTTGAATGTGGCCGAGAGATGGCTTGATGAAACACCTCGCTTCCTACTTCTTTTTTTGTGGGGTACCTTGCTTCCTAGTGACCAGTGTCTTGGCTGATCGTCCTAAGAAGGCTTATATATGAATAAAGCTCTCTCATTTACCCGCAAAAAAGATTAAGCCATATTAACCGGAAAGGAGGGAGTATGGACTAGCACTACTTTTTGGTGTGTCCCGTCAACTCGCAGAACGAGGAGAAGCTTGCAGGACAAGGTGAAGCTCGCTTATGCCTTTTGACTAATGCAACCTACCCTCGGTGGACATGCATCAGTCCATTCGGTGTCAGATTGTCAGAGGCATACACTGTAGTACCCAACATGCGGAGTACCATCATTGTTCATCTTCACGAAGGGGCGAAGAGCCAAGCGCAGTAGTACGAGTAGTACTACTACTAGAACCGCATGGTGGAGCGTCTGTACTCTTATTTTTTTATCTCTGATAAAGTACACGTTTATTCCGGAGAAGGGCGGAAAACAGCAGCCCAACATGTAATGAATGATATCGATCAACCAACCATTCTCGAATATATCTTGGCCTCCGTGTGAGCCCGTCTGTGTGTTCTAGCTCCTCGTCTCTCTCAAGGAACGGCGGGTTGGCTCTTTGCTGCCAATTGAGATCGGTTTGCTCACACTCCTATCCCACATGTCAGTGATATGCCAAGAGGAGGTGCGTTGACCGACTGGCCATACGTGTACTTGGTTTTGCACCTTCATACTACTCCTCCCTCCGTCACAATTTACCGGGCGCGCTTCATTATGAAGCATTTCTCTCAATGCATTTCCAGCACCAGAGAGACTTTAGATGCATTTGGTTTAATGCTCAATTAATTAGAGCGTCGTAACCGCAATCAAGTCCATAATTTTCTCTCCATGTACTCTGTACTACTACGGAGTGGAGTACGTGCATGTATGTGTGTGCCCGGGGTGGAAGCACTGCATGCATGTGTGTACGCATTATTCCTCTAGTAATAGACGTCGTGCTCTAAGGCTGGTCGTAATGATAGTATCATAGCTAGTATCATGCATGCCAACTAGGCAATTTTGAGGATGTGTCATAGCATTAAATGAAGAAAAAGAGGGTGCAGTATCATATCATGATACCATATCATATTAAATGCTATGCTACTTTGTGTCATGCATGGCAATAAATAGAGTACAACATGATACTAATATATGATACTATGCATTTTTTTGTCATACACTAGTATCATATGCATGATACTAGTATATGATACTCCCCATTACAACCAGCCTAACTACCAATGCTATTTTTCAGGCCGATCTCTAGTTGCGTTGGTCCCATAGATTCGTTTTCTTTTTTCTGAAGCGCGATGTATAAACAGTGACGGATGGAGTAGTATGAGCGGATTCAAAGAAGAGTGTATTGATGGTTGCTTCTTCAGAGCAACTTACAGTGGGAAAGGTGGGGCTTATGATTTTACTGCTCATTACTCACTATTAATGCGGCGCAACGACCGGGCTGAGTCTCCCATGCGGTTGTGCACTACCCCCTAGGTTCTTAAATATACTCCGGAGTATTTTTCTTTCTAGAGATTTCAACGACTACTCAAATATTTGTCTTTTTAGAGATTTCAAATGGACTGGCACATATGGATGTATATAGACATATTTTAGAGTGTAGATTCACTCATTTTGCTCCGTATGTAGTCACTTGTTGAAATCTCTAGAAAGACGAATAGAATATTTAGGAATGGAGGGAGTACACATACGAAGCAAAATGAGTGAATCTACACTCCAAAATATACCCGTTTGAAATTTGTAAAAAGACAAATATTTAGGAACAAAGGAGTATAATTTTGTGCATGGCACATGGACCCGGATGATGAAGAGGCTTCTGGCAATGCTATCAAGTTTCCATCATTTGTTTACATAATTGACGTACTATACAAATAATTTTCCAGCGACATGAAATTGTACAATGGTGTGAGCTTTCAACTTTTGTTTCACGTGTCTTGCCATCGATGCTCTTATGAAAACAATAAAAAACTAACTCCCTTGCTAATGCATGTCAATTATTAGCAAATCAGAGCTAATAATTACATCACAACTGAAAACAGAGTTGTGAGAAGGTGTTAAATTAAAATTGATCCATGCTTTCATTGGCAGCAACGTCCCCCCAACTCTGTCTAAATCAACAAGGCATGTTGGGAAAAAAAAGTAGCTGTCTGGAGCATGCAACATTCCGATCATTTTGTGCAGTTCCACTAAAATAGAGCTGAGCGTCCCTGTTCCAAAGATATTAAGTGTGGTTACGATAATAGAGGACTACTGATGAAACAATAAACACACAAATAGAAGCCGGTCACCTTTGCAGTCTCTCTTAAGACTAACTAGTTGGAGAAGATTAGGCTCGGAGTTGGGTGAGGAGGATAGAGCAAAACCAATCTCCCTTTGTGCAGTTGCACTGAAATGTAGAGACGTTGCCCGTGTGATATTTTAGTACAACTGCACAAAACACTCTTAAGAAAAAAGTGATTTGTGCAGTTCACCAAAAGGTCGCAATAGCAACGAGGTGAAATGGATAGCCCTGTTTGCAAAAAAGAGGTAGAAAGGAAACAATTACTGGCCAATAACAGTTGATGACACATGCAACGACAAAAAAGAAGCATATTCCTTGCCCTAAGGGAAGATAACAACACGGTTGTGTTTCTCTAAAACGGTGTGAGGACGAGAATGCAATATGGAAAGTACGCTGGACGAGCTACATTTTGTTCAAAGAACTATGGAAGATCCACATACAGCGACGTGGGAAGACGGACAATGGAGCAAGGTCGGAGGGGATACCTGGAGGTCGTCGGGATGTAACTAGGTGGGCGGCGGCGGGCGGAATCTGCGAGCAGGTGGCGTAGGCCCTGCCATGCCGGAGCCTGGTTAGAAAGAACGGCGCGTACCGCGGATCGGGACGTGCTGTCTCGGCGCTGTCGAATGGAGAAACAATGCACTTCCTCCCTTTCCCCCGATAGACGGGATGCGGCCGGATCAATGACCAACGATGAGAGAGAGAGAGGCCACCACACTCCCTTTCCCCCGGCGGACAGGATGTGGCCGGATCAGTGACCAACGGTGAGAGAGAGAGGCCACCGCACTCCCTTTCCCCCGACGGACGGGATGCGGCAGGACCAGTGACATACAGTGAGAGAGAGAGAGAGGCCACCGCAGCCTTGTGTGAGATACTCTGAAGAGCGACAAACCGGGCACGCAAGGCTCCATTGTATATAGTGAGCGGACTACCTTTTTCTCCATAAAAATCGTTTTATATTCTGTGTATGTGCCATTGAGCGCCATAACTTTATTTAAAAATAATGCGGCAACGCGTCAAGTCGAACTTTGTTTCGTGCAGGCGTGGTACACGACATCCCTAGGTAAACAACCGCTATAGTCATTCAAATTAGCACGTGGGCTGCCATTTCGTAAAGAAATGAGCTCCACCGTGTACCCGTGCGGGTGTGGCTAGCCACAAAGCGTGAGTACGTGCATGGTGCACCTATTCTCTTCTTGTATATGTACGCCACCTACGTGGGGTTGTGTGAGAGAGATACAAACCTAGAGAGATATAGTGTGTGGGTTCTTGAGAGTTGTTTTTTGGGGGGGTCAATCAAAAAATGTAACATATGTAATGTGTGTGAAATAGAGTCCTGGATATAACATATATAGAGAGGGGGCGATCCACGAGAAGAGAGTGGAGGTATCACCGGCTTGAGGTGTCCATAGAATCGAAAAGAGGGATGATGTGTGTGTGTGCGCGCGATCGATAAAGAGTGCCATCGAATTTGTGCGTGCCCACGTCAAAGATATAGAGTGGCTGGCCTACTGGAACATGAGAGGGGACATGTGCAGTTTGTCTCTGTGGCATGGATACCTACCTGCAGCGCTCGACTATCGGTGTGTGTTGGGGGAAGAGGGAGGCCCAATTAACTATAGAGGTACAATGGCTGGTATATGTGTGGAGGAGGAGAGAGGCCTACCTCATGTATTAAGGAGATCGATCTACCTCATGTATTAAGGGGGATCGATCGGCATCCATGCATATGTGCAGGAGAGGAATAAGGTTGGGAGAGAGACAGAGCTAGAGTGTTGGAGGGGGTGGTAGTGGAGTTGCTTCTTACAAATGGTGGGATAGGCTTGCTAGAAAAACGGAGGGCATGCCTGCAATATCAATGAGAGGAGATGGCTGCTTGTTGTCTGTGCACGTGCGTGTGAGAGACGGGTCAGGAGGCATGCACGAATGATGAGGGGGGACGATGCGGCTGTGGTAAGCAGACATAACTACATAGGAAGATCAATCACACATTGTTAGAGAAAGGAGAGACATAACTTGTGAGGTACGTCGATCGATGGGGGGGTAGTTAAAGTCGATCCAGGTATATGTTGGGAGATCGATCGGTATACATGCATGTGTGTGTTAGAAGCAAAAGAGGCACAAGGAGAAGGATATAGATAGAGGGATGCATGTAGGAGGTGGTACGAGAGGCATACTATATCGAGCGGGGAGGAGTGTGCGCGTACGAGAACGATGAAAAGAGTGGTGGGAGTGAGGCATGGACGGTGACAAGAGAAGAGGGTAAGTTTCTGTTTGTGCTAGGCACACCTGGCTAGAGAGGCATATTGATCGATGTGTGCCGTAAAGAAGAAGCTGGGGGGCCTACACACACCATGGGTGAACGACCTAAAGTGGAAAGACGAATTTGCGCGATGGAGCTAGAGAATGCTGAGGGAGGGTGAGAGGGATGCGGGCGTGTGCATGCACAAGAGAAAGTTAGCGCTAGCTACAAAGATAAGAGGGTTGTGTGGGTGTAAAAGACGAATAGAGATCATATATACTTCATTATAAAAAGCGAATTCGGATATTTGAAGAATTTATCATAGTGTTTTAAACCGACGCGTGTGTGAATATATATAACGGTGATACACATGGTGTGTTTATGAACATGTTATACTACATTTAATATATTTTATCTCTACTCTTATAAAAAAATAGAGTTGTTGATGATGGTGTGCCTGCCATCCTGCATTATAGGCCGTCCGATTTGTATCTGGCGGATAGCAAGGAAACTATGATGGTTGAAGTTGGCAATAATCATGATTGTAGATTCTTATTGAAATAGAGAAATGAATTCAAATTTAGTTCGAATTGCAGCGGTAGTATATAGACATTTGGAATGCACTAAAATGTTGGTATGAGTAGGTTACATGCATTATACAGCAAGCGAAAAATTTAATCGGACATAACATGGATTCATACTCCCTCCTTCCATCTATATAGGGCGTAATGAGATTTTTAAGACCGCCTTTGACTATTGACAAGATTAATAGTACATGACATGCATAATGTGAAAATTATATCATTGAAAGAACCTTTCACAGACGAAGTTAACGGTGTGCTTTGTGTAAGTTGCATGTCATATATCATTGCTCGAATATTTGGTCAAAGTTAGCATCGAAAAACGCATTAGGCCCTATATAGATGGAAGGAGGGAGTAGCTTTGAATAGCACTTGTATAGTAAAATGGGGCAAGACTCTCTCTTTGTGTGGTGTGAATAGTTTTATTTTTTTTGTTTTCTTTTTGGTTGAGGGAAGTGAGAATTGTTTTGGTATGTACAAGTACAATATTACTACAAGTTAGGCTTGTCCCTAAAATTCAACCCGCGTCTTGTTATATCCCGAAAATTCAGATATCGTGCTCCCAAAACTGGCGCCTTCACAACCCGCACCTTGCTATCCCGAAATTACAACGCGTGCGAAAACTCCCTCCAGCTGCCAACTCCCGACACGCGAATTCCCCCTTCTAACCCTGAGCCAAAAGGGTCGCTAGTTCAAATCGGTGGCGGGTACTTTTGTAACACACCCTACATTTTGGACAAGCGCGTCCCTAAGTCATGCTTCACCCCCTCCCATCGCCCCCTTTTCGCCATTCGAAATCCCAGGTCGCCATAACCTCTCCGCTCCAGTTGCGAAACCCCACCCTCCTTCGTCCCCCACGTCACCGCTGCCCAGCCGGAGCCTCTTCCCCGACGATGTCGTCCACCGCAACAGCTCGACGTCCCTCGTACACCTCGCAGGATGAGGATCTGTCTTCCATCTCGCCGTCCAGCCGGTTCAGCCGCCCCGTCCTCCACCTCCAAGGAGCTGCTCCGATGATCGCCTCGTCTATCGCGGCTGCTCCATCCCCACAGCGCCACCTTAACCTGCTCCACCGGAACCATAGCATCCTCACCGACTCCTCGGACGAAGCCGAGTCCTACTCAGTGCCACCAAAGAGGTTGTACACTCATCGCATTGCACCTTCTCCTTAACTCGACCTCCCGGTGCCGACGGTGCTCCATCCTGCATCCCATGGAGCAGCTACCTTGAAGGCGGTGCCGCGGGCGACATCTCCATGGCGGCTCTCCCCCAGTGCGAGGCCCCTTCGGCGGCGGCGGCCATACCAGCCGGATCTGCTGCTGCTGCTCTGGCTCTCGCTCGCTCGCTCGCACTGCTGCTGCTGCTCCGGCTCTCGCTCGATTGCTCGCTCGCCCAGCTGCTGCTGCTGCTCTCCCCCTCACTCGTGCTGCTGCTCTGCTCCGATTAAGCCCCACTTCAGTCGACTGAATCAACTTTTGGGTCAGTCGATTTTCAGGGGTTGGGGGGAGGGGCTCGCCAGAGTTAAGGAAGAACCACCCGCAGCGGGGACGGGGGCTCGCCGGAGAGGTACTCCACTATCTATCTTAGGGTTCAGGGTGGGGGGCCTAGAGGGCTGGCCGGGGCAGCGGTGGTGAGTTGTTTCGAGGTGGCAAGGCGGCGCTGGGGCCGGCGGTTCGGCCGGTGGTGGCTGGCGGCTCAGGGGGGTGCAGGTCGAAGATGAAATGCAGACCCTCCCTAAACTACATGTCAAGTGTCTCTCTGCTACCATTACGTTCAGTTTTGACAGTAGCATTCAGATTCCGCAGTAAATTGCAGTTTCGACAGTTAAGTTCAGAGTCAATAGTTTTTACCTCATCTATTGTAGTCAGGTGGTTTTTGGTGATGTTAATTTAACATCCATTTTACATCATCTATTGGAGATGCTATTAAGGTAGTTTTTACCTTTGTGAGATGTTGTTCTTGTGCTGCTTCATCCTTGACGTCTTACTGCTCACCGGAGCTGCTCCAACGACATAACGATCCATCACAATAGAGCAGTGCCCTGGACGCCGTTTACAGATTCCTCAGATCTTCCTCCACACCTCCGACAGACACCTCTGCCTCAACTGCTTCAGCGACCAACCCAATGATGCTGAGGTCGACACGGCTACGGCAAAGAGGTTGTACACTTGTTGCATCACTTATTACTATACATTCACGTCGATCCATTAGGGCTATTTTGGTTCAACGGAAAAACATAGCAATAGGGAATTTTCCAATGGCACTCTACTATTCAATTATTCATGCATTTTGTTGAAAGGAATGAAGCAAAACATCCACCTGGACCTACTTTTCAAAATCCTATGCATGAAAACAAGACCAAGTGCATTAGTGCCAGAATAACATTCTAACTGTACACGCTTTCATATGGTTTCTCTTTATTTTGGCCATGTTTCTTTGCATTCCTCTGCTCTTCCAATTCGTGTAAACCAAACACCCAAGTTGATAGAAATCTTGTGTTTACAAATGCTCTGTTTACCATGTGCATTTTCCTATCCTATTCCGGTGTTTTTCCTATCCCTGCGTTTTAAGAATCATGCAAGCCAAATGAGCCCTTACAGAATTACTTCAGTTACAGGTACATGTCGAAGGGAACTTTGTGTGGTTTGTCCTTCTCCTGCCGCTACGTCGTCCACCTCACTTGAGTCGCTCCATCGACAGAAGCAACCACCAAACCAGACATCACGACTACTGACCGTCTTTCGCCGCCTCAGATCTCCTTCCCTACCGCCGGCACCCACCCCAACGGCATCACCATCATCGACTCAGCAGATGAACCTGAGGAGTACACGGTTCCACAAGAGAGGTTGCACTCTTTTGTTTCTGCTTATGTTATGCATTGCTTAAACTTACCTGCTACTTTATCATCCTGTTCAGCTCTTGGACTCCCAACTCATGTCCAAATTAATGTTCAAACTTGAGTTCTAAATTAGTTGTGGGGCACATATCGAGGCAGCAATGAATAGTATGTCTGTCTAATATCTGGTTCACCTAGGGTATGCCTATGTTGTTCATCTTGGGTGGGAAACAAATAGTAAAGTAATTATCATCTGTCTTTTTATTAATTTAAAGCAATCATCAGCCTGCTATCATTATTTTTGGATACATCCGCTGGTTGTTACCATCACTCTAAATTTCTGCATGCTCTCCTTACATAATATCACCATATTTTTTCATATGCATGTCAGATATTGTACACAGTCATGCTGAACATGTAGAGAAAAAGAGAAGAGTTTTGCGCGGCAATGCAATGTCATGCAGACATTGCTCCATGGTGGGTTCAATGGAAAACCCTCCCCACCCCTCTCCAGATTGTAATCCAGAGGAAGATATCTGTTCTGAGGCGGATTCAGACGCCGCTGACCACTCCTATTTACCCCCAAGGTGTTTGCTCTACCTTGGCATGATGATGTTAGTCATATCATGCATATGTTGCCTTGAAGTGCCTACTTTTGACATCATATATGTCATCTTCTTAGTTTAGACATGTTCTGTAATGCCACCTATTTAGTTTCTATATCATATATGGGAATTATGCAGTCTCATGTCTTTTAGCCAGCCATAATATATGTGAAATGTGCAATGCCATCCTGTTTTAACCAGGCATCATATATTTGAATGATATCTTGCCCATCCTTTTCTTCATTACATTTCCATTTGTCGACAATGTTTGTACATTAAACTACTCTTTCTGTGAATCAGCCATTTGGGTGGGAGATGAAAAAAATCTGGAGTGAAAACAAGGCCTTCAGAGCAGACAGTGCTACCTGTCGAAGCAGATCTCTTGTTGGGTCCCGATAGCTCCTTAGATATGGATTCAGAGACAGATGACCAGTCCTATTCCCCTACTGAGGTGTATGCTCTAACTTGGCACGGTTATACTGCTCATATCATGCATATAGTGTCTTGCATTGCATACTTTAGACATCATATACACATATTCAACACCATGTTCTTAGTTCAGACATCATATCGAATGCCCTCTGTTTAGCATATAAATCACATATGTGAATTAAATGATGCGATCCCGATTACTTAGATAACATGTAGGTGAATTATGTCATGCGATCATGTTTAGTTATTCATCATATCTTTGAATTATGTTATGCTATGCTATCCAGTTTAGATAAACATCATATATGTGAAATTATGTCATGCTATCCGTTTTAGTTAAAAAATATACATGTCAACTATTTCATGCCCTCTTTTTTCCACACTATCTATTCCATCTGTCTCTCATACAATGTCTGTACATTCAACTATGTTTCCTGTTTATCAGCCATTTGAATTCGAGCGGGTGATGCCAATATCTAGCGGAATAAAAACACGGTCTTCAAATAAAACAATACTACCTCTTGGTGGAGATAGCACCCCGGTTGTACATGCACGAGAACCAGCCCTACCACACATAACCCAAACTCTCGCAGATTGTACCCCTACTGCGATGGACAGAGAACCAGCTTCGCCCAATCTAACCCCAACTCCAGCCGATAGTAACCCAGTTCCTGTTGACACAGCACCATCTCCACCATAGAGCTCCCAAACAAGAGCAGTTAGTAAGGTAGCTCCAGTGCCCAAAGGGCCAGTACTATCACGGCGAACCCCAACTCCACCAGTTAGTACGCCTATTCCTATGGAGGAAGCACAACCAGCCAGTCGTAGTTTAGCATCTATCACATTTGATGTTGTTAAATCGTATGTGCGTATCTTCCCATCTTGGAAATATTATACTGGAGATGAAGGAAAATGCCAGTTGCAGGTGTTTGTCCAGGAGTTATGTGTAAGTAATGTTATTTATGGCAATTACTTTGTTTTGTCCCATACATCCTACCTCCATGATGGTTATAATACAGCAAATTTTCCCATTTTTCACTATAGAGAAGGACCGATTTGGAAACTCGGGATGAGGTAACCTGTGCTAATACCTCCGCTATCTTCAAGAATGCATGGTGGCAGTATCGGAATTACCTAAAGAAAACGTACTTCACCGGCAAAAAAGCTCATCAAATTCCCTTACATTCTCCTGAGACACATTTACTGGACGATGATTGGGAACGCCTTGTTCTGTACTGGTCCCGAACCAACAATGTGGTAAGGTCTATGAGCTCATTTTCTATTTTTAAGTATTATATTTTTGCGCCTTATTGTACTGTGTTCATGTAGAACAAGTGCCTAAACCTGAAGAACAACTGTTCTAATTTAAGATTCCATTGCTATCATAGTTCAAAAAAGCGCTAGGCATTAATTGTGCGTTTTGCCACCGCCTTGCACTTTACTGACCAAAGCGCATGCTTATGCGCAGTTATGCACAGATTAAGCGTAGTTATGCGCAATGCGTTTTGCCAATGCCTAGAGCCTAGGCGCGCTTAAGCGCTCGCTTAGGCACGCCTTTTTTAACTATGATTGCTTTGCTCTTGTATCACTGTATTTACTGATACAAACTTATTTTTAAATTGAAGGATCCAATCGAAACTCCAATGGCACAGCAGGTATGTTCACGCATGTTTCTTTAACAGGTTTGCTCTTATCAATAGCTCTTTTGATTTCAATTTCAATTGTGTATACAGTTGACTTTCATATCATGCACATTACTAGCATCACAATAGAGCCAATAGTGTTGTTGTACATGTAGACCCGTGGTACCCATCTGAAATCTTGTTGTACCGTGTAGTTTCCCATGCTTTGTATTCTTTCACTGTTGCTTTGTCTTGAACTGATATGATTTGAACCGTGTCTCTATTTTGATTTGGCAAGACAATGCAGTGACCATAGGACATAGATATATGTTTGTTTGATGCTTTTATTATGTACTAGTACTTGGCAATAGAAGACTTGGTAGTTTAATCCTGTCCACCTTACTAATGAACTGGTTCACCGAAATAAGTTTCATATACTAGTACTCCCTCCGTTTGGAATTACTTGTCGCAGAAATGGATGTATCTAGACATATTTTAGTTCTAGATACATTCATTTCTGAGACAAGTAATTCCGAACGGAGGGAGTACATGCTAAACTTGTTATGTGTCTGCTTGTTTCTTCTTTTACAATGCTGACAGAATATTGGGGAAGAGTGCCTTATTAAGCAATGGTAAAGGAAGTAATGCAGATAAGGTTCAGGATATTGACACATCCTTTTTGGTCTCCAACAAAGCTGATAAACAGCTAAGGAAGACTATCTTGAAGACATCAAGACAACCCCAAAGTCCTGTCTTGGTTTAGTGTTCGAGTTACTCGTCACTACCGCTTGCACAAGCTATTCAAACTCACTGTCTGAATCAGTTCGGTTTCTTGAGTCTCAACTACAAGCTGAAAGACATCGATCAGCTGTGCTGCGACAAGAAGCGGAAGGACTGCGGAAGTCCCTGGAGCATTTAGATGCATACTTTCTGGTGCAAAAGCAAGCGTTGGGGGATTTTAGTGCCAAACAGGACAAAGCTAATCAGCTTGCTAAGCTTATTGCCAGCATGGTGGATACCCAGGATAACGTTTCTTGAGCTCTTCTGAAGATGTTTCAGTTATGCTCTTGTTTTGCTGCCGCATTTATTTGCACTGGTGGCCAATTTTGACGGCCAGTGTATGTAATATGCTGCTTTGTTCCCTATATTTGCACTAGTGGCAAACTTTGATGCCCAGTGGATGTAATATGTGTAATAGCGGTAATAGGCTAGCCTTAATTGCTTGCTTATTTATTTCCTTATTGTCTTGTTTAGTTGTTTGCTTGTAGTCACTGCAGTTTTTTCTGTGTTTTTCTAGTGGCCACAATAGCCTATTTTTGGTAACTAGGCCAAAATAATCATGGCAACACACAAACTGATGGGCCTCATGCAGGCCGTATGATCCATGGGCCTTCGTTCAGCCGTAGGACCATTGGCCTTCTATACGGGCCGTAGGATCCATCGGCCTTCTTCTATACGGGCCTTAGGGATCAATGGGCCTTCTATGGGTCGTAGGGTCCATGGGCCTTTTATGGGCCGTACGATCCATGGGCCTTCTACGGGCCGTACTTTCCATGGGCCTCATACGGGCCGTAGGATCCATGGGCCTTCTACGGGGCGTTTCATCATTTCGCCAATCATGGGCCGTACTATTCGTGGACCATAACGGGCCATTAATAGGCCGTATTTGGTAACTCTATGAAAACAGCCCAACGGGTTTTTTTGACATGAAAACGGCCCAATGTATTAACGGTCCGCAAACGGGCCGACTGTAACGACGGGCTGAATTTGGCCCACAAGCAGAAAATGACAGTAATGGGCCGTATGTAACCGAATGCTGCAAGTGAGCCCAAGAATCAGTGGGCCTTGAGAATGCTGAAAGATAACTTGGGCTGGAAACGGCCCAATGCAATAACGGGCCATTAATGGGTATAAAGTGATACACTGTTCATTACGGGCCACTTTCACCACGGGCCTTTAATGGGCCAAGAGTTACAAAGGTCCTCATATGGGCTGGAAGAAGTCAAGGGCCACACATGGGCCGGAAGTTAAAACAGGCTGAATCATATTGGACGGCCCAGATGACTCTACTGGGCCTAATTGGGATAGGGCGTAACGGCCCCTAGGTTAGCGGGCTGTAAATGGGCTATATGTTAACATGCCGTTAACAGGCTTTCCGTGGGCCGGCCCGCCACCTTTTGACCAAGTTAAACGGGCCGGCCTTTTCACAAGAATGGGCCTCTGTTGGGCCGTGCCATGTGTCGCCGTATCATAGGCGCCTTCGGTCCAATGAGCGGATGACATCTGTCCCAACGGTGAGCCGACACGTGTTTCCTCCAGCCAATGATGATTTTACACGTGGAAAATCCCCATTAGTCGGGGCTGTTAATGGGTTATCGGATCCAAACCCAACCCGATAGCTTAACGGCGTTCCGTTACGATGGATGCCACGTGTCGGTCACCCTTGATGAAAGCACTTCTGTGATGCGCGATTTATCGTCATGGAAGTGGACACTTCCGTGATGATAATTTTGGTAATGTCATGGAACACTTCTACGACAGCACAGGTATGACTATCTTGATTCTGTCATAAATTTGTCATGGATGTACATGCATGACAAAAAACGCGACCTACTGTGACAAACACGTATCATCACGGAAGTGTATTTTTTTTGTAGTGCC
>NC_057807.1:598319181-598391426 GCF_018294505.1 Triticum aestivum
TTTTGTAGTGCCGGCAGGGCTTCGCCAAGCTTCTGCGGAGGAGGGGAGGTGTTGGGGAGGGGAGGGGCTGCGCCTTGGAGGTGTATATGCAGCCCTCCCCTCGCCCCTCTATTTATAGGGGGGAGGAAGGGGGCCGGCCCCCTCTAGATGAGATCTAGAAGGGGGGTGGCTAGGGGGGGACTTGCCCCCCAAGCAAGGGGGCGCCCCTTTAGGGTTTCCCCCACAACCCTAGGCGCATGGGCCCAAGGGGGGGATGCGCCCAGCCCTCTAAGGGCTGGTTACCTTCCCTCCACGGCCCATGAGGCCCTCCGGGAGAGGTGGCCCCTCCTGGTGGACCCCCGGAACCCTTCCGGTGGCCCCGGTACAATACCGGTATTACCCTGAAACTTTCCAGTGACCGTATTACAACTTCCCATATATAAATCTTCACCTCCGGACCATTTCGGAACTCCTCGTGACATCTGGGATCTCATCCGGGACTCCGAACAACATTCGGTAATCACATACAAGTCTTCCTAATAACCCTAGCTTCACCGAACCTTAAGTGTGTAGACCCTACGGGTTCGGGAATCACAGAGACATGACCGAGACAGCTCTCTGGCCAATAACCAACAGCGGGATCTGGATACCCATGTTGGCTCCCACATGTTCCATGATGATCTAATCGGATGAACCACGATGTTGAGGATTCAAGTAATCCCTGTATACAATTTCCTTTGTCAATCGGTACGTTACTTGCCCGAGATTCGATCGTCGGTATCCCAATACCTCGTTCAATCTCGTTACTGGCAAGTCACTTTACTCGTTACGTAATGCATGATCCCATGATCAACCACTTGGTCACATTGAGCTCATTATGATGATGCATTACCGAGTGGGCCCGGAGATACCTCTCCGTCACACGGAGTGACAAATCCTAGTCTTGATTCGTGTCAACCCAACAGACACTTTCGGAGATACCTGTAGTGTACCTTTATAGTCACCCAATTACGTTGTGACGTTTGGTACACCCAAAGCACTCCTACGGCATCCGGGAGTTACACAATATCATGGTCTAAGAAACTGATACTTGACATTAGAAAAGCTTTAGCAAACGAACTACACGATCTTGTGCTATGCCTTGGATTGGGTCTTGTCCATCACATCATTCTCCTAATGATGTGTTCCTGTTATCAATGACATCCAATGTCCATAGTCAGGAAACCATGACTATCCGTTGATCAACGAGCTAGTCAACTAGTCTCACTAGGGACAAGTTGTGGTCTATGTATTCACACATGTATCACTGTTTCCAGTTAATACAATTATAGCATGAACAATAGAAAATTATCATGAACAAGGAAATATAATAATAATCAAATTATTATTGCCTCTTGGGCATATTTCCAATAGTCTTCCACTTGCACTAGAGTTAATAATCTAGTTACACTGTGATGAATCGAACACCCATAGAGTTCTGGTGTTGATCATGTTTTGCTCGCGGAAGAGGTTTAGTCGACGGATCTGTGACATTCAGATCCGTATGCACTTTGCAAATATCTATGTCTCCATCTTGAATATTTTCACGAATGGAGTTGAAACGACGCTTGATGTGCCTGGTCTTCTTGTGAAACCTGGGCTCCTTGGCAAGGGCAATAGCTCCAGTGTTGTCACAGAAGAGAGTGATCGGCCACGATGCATTGGGAATTACTCCTATGTCGGTGATGAACTCCTTCATCCAGATTGCTTCATGCGCTGCCTCCGAGGCTGCCATGTACTCTGCTTCACATGTAGATCCCGCCACGACGCTCTGCTTGCTGCTGCACCAGCTTACTGCCCCACCATTCAAAATATACACGTATTCGGTTTGTGACTTAGAGTCATCCAGATCTGTGTCAAAGCTAGCATTGATGTAACCCTTTATGACGAGCTCTTCGTCACCTCCATAAATGAGAAACATATCCTTAGTACTTTTCAGGTACTTCAGGATATTCTTGACCGCTATCCAGTGTTCCATGTCGGGATTACTTTGGTCTCTTGCAACCAAACTTACGGAAAGGTTTACATCAGGTCTGGTACACAGCATGGCATACATAATAGAACCTATGGCCGAGGCATAGGGGGTGACACTCATCTTTTATTTATCTTCTACCGTGGTCGGGGATTGAGCTGAGCTCGATTTCACACCTTGTAATACAGGAAAGAACCCCTTCTTGGACTGATCCATATTGAACTTCTTCAATATCTTATCAAGGTATGTGCTTTGTGAAAGACCTATGAGGCGTCTCGATCTATCTCTATAGATCTTGATGCCTAATATATAAGCAGCTTCTCCAAGGTCCTTCATTGAAAAACACTTATTCAAGTAGGCCTTTATGCTGTCCAAAAGTTCTATATCATTTCCCATCAAAAGTATGTCATCCACATATAATATGAGGGCTCCCACTCACTTTCTTGTAAATGCAGGCTTCTCCATAAGTCTGCATAAACCCAAACGCTTTGATCATCTCATCAAAGCGAATGTTCCACCTCTAAGATGCTTGCACCAGCCCATAAATGGATCGCTGGAGCTCGCATACCTTGTTAGCATTCTTAGGATCGACAAAACCTTCCGGCTGCATCATATACAGTTCTTCCTTAAGATAGCCATTAAGCAATGCCGTTTTGACGTCCATTTGCCATATCTCATAATCATAGTATGCGGCACTTGCTAACATGATTCAGACGAACTTCAGCTTCGCTACGGGAGAGAAAGTCTCATCGTAGTCAACCCCTTGAACTTGCTGATAACCCTTAGCGACAAGTCAAGCCTTATATATGGTAATATTACCATCCGCGTCCGTCCTCTTCTTAAAGATCCATTTATTTTCTATCGCTCGCCGATCATCGGGCAAGTCTGTCAAAGTCCATACTTTGTTTTCATACATGGATCCTATCTCTGATTTCATGGCTTCAAGCCATTTCTTGGAATCTGGGCCTGCCATCGCTTCTTCATAGTTCGAAGGTTCACCATTGTATAACGACATGATTTCCAGGACAGGGTTGCCATACCACTCTGGTGTGCAACGTGTCCTTGTGGACCAACAAAGTTCAGTAGTAACTTGATCCGAAGTACCTTGATCATCATCATTCATTTCCTCTCTAGTCGGTGCAGGCACCACAGGAACATCTTCCTGAGCTGCGCTACTTACCGGTTCAAGAGGTAGTACTTCATCAAGTTCCACCTTCCTGCCACTTACTTCTTTCGAGAGAAACTCTTTCTACAGAAAGGACCCGTTCTTGGCAACAAAGATCTTGCCTTCGGATCTGAGGTAGAAGGTATACCCAATGGTTTCCTTAGGGTATCCTATGAAGACGCATTTTTCCGACTTCGGTTCGAGCTTTTCAGGTTGAAGTTTCTTGACATAAGCATCGCATCCCCAAACTTTTAGAAACGACAGCTTAGGTTTCTTTCCAAACCATAATTCATACGGTGTCGTCTCAACGGATTTAGACGGTGCCCTATTTAAAGTGAATGTAGCTGTCTCTAAAGCGTATCCCCAAAATGATAGCGGTAAATCGGTAAGAGACATCATAGACCGCACCATATCCAATAGAGTGCGATTACGACGTTCGGACACACCATTATGCTGAGGTATTCCAGGCGACGTGAGTTGTGAAACAATTCCGCATTTCTTTAAGTGTGTACCAAACTCGTGACTTAAATATTCTCCCCCACGATCTGATCATAAGAACTTTATTTTTCTGTCATGTTGATTCTCTACCTCATTCTGAAATTCCTTGAACTTTTCAAAGGTCTCAGACTTGTGTTTCATTAAGTAGACATACCCATATTTGCTTATGTCATCAGTGAGGGTGAGAACATAACGATAGCCACCTCGAGCCTCAACGCTCATTGGACCACACACATCAGTATGTATAATTTCCAATAAGTTGGTTGCTCGCTCCATTGTTTCGGAGAACAGAGTCTTGGTCATTTTGTCCATGAGGCATGGTTCGCACGTGTCAAATGATTCGAAATCAAGAGACTCCAAAAGACCATCAGTATGGAGCTTCTTCATGCATTTGACACCAATGTGACCAAGGCGGCAGTGCCACAGATATGCGGGACTATCGTTATCAATCTTACATCTTTTGGTATTCACACTATGAATATGTGTAACATCACGTTTGAGATTCATTAAGAATAAACAATTGACCATTATAAATAGAACAACCATTATTCTCGGATTTAAATGAGTAGCCATCTCATATTAAACGAGACCCAGATACAATGTTCATGCTCAAAACTGGCACTAAATAACAACTATTGAGGTTTAAAACTAATCCCGTAGGTAAATGTAGAGGCAGCGTGCCGACGGCGATCACATCGACCTTGCAACCATTCCCGACGCGCATCGTCACCTCGACCTTCACCAGTCTCCGCTTTTTCCGCAGCTCCTATTTTGAGTTACAAATATGAGCAACCGCACTGGTATCAAATACCCAGGAGCTACTACAAGTGCTGGTAAGGTACACATCAATAACATGTATATCATATATACCTTTGGTGTTGCCGGACTTCTTATCCGCTAAGTACTCGGGGTAGTTCCACTTCCAGTGACTGTTCCCCTTGCAATAAAAGCACTCAGTCTCAGGTTTGGGTCCGTGCTTTGGCTTCTTCCCGGCAACTGGTTTACCGGGCATGGCAACTCCTTTGTCGTCCTTCTTGAAGTTCTTCTTACACTCGCCTTTCTTGAAACTAGTGGTTTTATTGACCATCAACACTTGATGTTCCTTTTTGATTTCTACCTCTGCTGATTTCAGCATTGAAAATACCTCAGGAATAGTTTTCACCATCCCCTGCATATTGTAGTTCATCACAAAGCTCTTGTAGCTAGGTGGGAGCGACTGAAGGATTCTGTCAATGACCGCCTCTTCCGGGAGGTTAATGTCCAGCTGGGACAAGCGGTTGTGCAGCCCACACATTTTTAGTATGTGCTCACTGACAGAACTATTTTCCTCCATCTTACAATTGTAGAACTTGTCGGAGACTTCATATCTCTCGACCTGGGCATGAGCTTGGAAAACCATTTTCAGCTCTTGGAACATCTCATATGCTCTGTGCTGCTCAAAATGCTTTTGGAGCCCCGTTTCTAAGCTGTAAAGCATGCCGTACTGAACGAGGGAGTAATCGTCAACACGTGACTGCCAAGCGTTCATAACGTCTTGGTTCGCTGGGACGGGTGCTTCACCTAGCGGTGCTTCTAGGACATATGCTTTCTTGGCAGCTATGAGGATGATCCTTAGGTTCCGGACCCAGTCCGTATAGTTGCTGCCATCATCTTTCAGCTTGGTTTTCTCTAGGAACACGTTGAAGTTGAGGTTGACATGAGCGTGGGCCATTTGATCTACAAGACAATTTGCAAAGGTTTTTAGACTAAGTTCATGATAATTAAGTTCATCTAATCAAATTATTTAATGAACTCACACTCAGATTAGACATCCCTCTAGTCATCTAAGTGATACATGATCCAAGTCAACTAGGCCGTGTCCGATCATCATGTGAGACGGACTAGTCATCATCGGTGAACATCTCCATGTTAATCGTATCTTCTATACGACTCATGTTCGACCTTTCGGTCTCTTGTGTTCCGAGGCCATGTCTGTACATGCTAGGCTCGTCAGGTCAACCTAAGTGTTTTGCATGTGTAAATCTGTCTTACACCCGTTGTATGCGAACGTTAGGATCTATCACACCCGATCATCACATGGTGCTTCAAAACAATGAACTTTCACAACGGCGCAGAGTTAGGGGGAACACTTTCTTGAAATTGTTATGAGGGATCATCTTATTTACTACCGTCGTTCTAAGCAAATAAGATGCAAAAACTTGATAAACATCACATGCAATCAAATAGTGACATGATATGGCCAATATCATTTTGCTCCTTTGATATCCATCTTCGGGGCGCCATTTTCATCATCGTCACCGGCATGACACCATGATCTCCATCATCATGATCTCCATCATCGTGTCTCCATGAAGTTGTTCGCCAACTATTACTTCTACTACTATGGCTAATGGTTTAGCAAAGAAGTAAAGTAATTACATGGCGTTATTCAGTGACACGCAGGTCATACAATAAATAAAGACAACTCCTATGGCTCCTGCCGGTTGTCATACCCATCGACATGCAAGTCGTGATTCCTATTACAAGAACATGATCTCATACATCGCAATATATCATCCATCATTCATCACATCCTTTTGGCCATATCACATCACAAGGCATATGCTGCAAAATCAAGTTAGACGTCCTCTAATTGTTGTTGCAAGTTTTTACGTGGCTGCTATAGGGTTCTAGCAAGAACGTTTCTTACCTACGCCAAAACCACAATGTGATATGCCAATTTCTATTTACCCTTCATAAGGACCCTTTTCATTGAATCCGATCCGACTAAGGTGGGAGAGACAGACACCCGCTAGCCACCTTCAGTCGGTGGAACCTGTCTCACGTGGAACCTGTCTCACGTAAGAGTACGTGTAAGGTCGGTCCGGGCCGCTTCATCCCACGATGCCGCCGAAACAAGATAAGACTAGTAGTGGCAAGTAAATTGACAAAATCTACGCCCACAACAAAATTGTGTTCTACTCATGCATAGAAACTACACATAGACCTAGCTCATGATGCCACTGTTGGAGATCCTTGCAGAAAATAAAAAATTTCTACGCATCACCAAGATCAACCTATGGAGTCATCTAGCAACGAGATAAAGGAGTGCATCTACATACCCCTGTAGATTGCGAGAGGAAGCGTTCAAGAGAACATGGTTGATGGAGTCGTACTCGTCGTGATCCAAAACACCGAAGATCCTAGCGCCGAACGGACGACATCTCCGCGTTCAACACACGTACGGAGCGGAGACATCTCCCGCGCCTTGAACCAGCAAGGAGGAGGAAGAGGTTGAGGAAGAAAGCTCCAATAGCAGCACGACGGCGTGGTGATGATGGAGAGGTAGTACTCCGGCACGACTTCGCCAAGCTTCTGCGAAGGAGGAGAGGTGTTGGGGAGGGGAGGGGCTGCGCCTTGGAGGTGTATATGCAGCCCTCCCCTCGCTCCTCTATTTATAGGGGGAGAAGGAAGGGGGCCGACCCCCTCTAGATGAGATATAGAGGGGGGGGGCGGCGGCCAAGGGGGGGGGACTTGCCCCCCAAGCAAGGGGGCGCCCCCTTTAGGGTTTCCCCCCCAACCCTAGGCGCATGGGCCCAAGGGGGGGTGCGCCTAGCCCTCTAAGGGCTGGTTCCCTTCCCTCCATGGCCCATGAGGCCCTCCGGGAGAGGTGGCCCCTCCCGGTGGACCCCCGGAACCCTTCCAGTGGCCCTGGTACAATACCGGTATGACCCCAAAACTTTCCGGTGACCGTATTACAACTTCCCATATATAAATATTCACCTCTGGACCATTTCGGAACTCCTCGTGACATCCGGGATCTCATCCGGGACTCCGAACAACATTCGGTAATCACATACAAGTCTTCCTAATAACCCTAGCGTCACCGAACCTTAAGTGTGTAGACCCTACGGGTTCGGGAATCACGTAGACATGACCAAGACAGCTCTCCGGCCAATAACCAACAACGGGATCTGGATACCCATGTTGGCTCCCACATGTTCCACGATGATCTCATCGGATGAACCATGATGTCGAGGATTCAAATAATCCCGTATACAATTTCCTTTGTCAATCGGTACGTTACTTGCCCGAGATTCGATCGTCGGTATCTCAATACCTTGTTCAATCTCGTTACCGGCGAGTCACTTTACTCGTTACGTAATGCATGATCCCGTGATCAACCACTTGGTCACATTGAGCTTACTATGATGATGCATTACCGAGTGGGCCCAGAGATACCTCTCCGTCACACGGAGTGACAAATCCCAGTCTCGATTTGTGTCAACACAACAGACACTTTCGGAGATACCTGTAGTGTACCTTTATAGTCACCCAGTTGCGTTGTGATGTTTGGTACACCCAGAGCACTCCTACGGCATCCGGGAGTTACACAATCTCATGGTCTAAGAAACTGATACTTGACATTAGAAAAGCTTTAGCAAATGAACTACACGATCTTGTGCTATGCTTAGGATTGGGTCTTGTCCATCACATCATTCTCCTAATGATGTGATCCCGTTATCAATGACATCCAATGTCCATAGTCAGGAAACCATGACTATCCGTTGATCAACGAGCTAGTCAATAGAGGCTCACTAGGGACATGTTGTGGTCTATGTATTCACACATGTATCACTGTTTCCGGTTATTACAATTATAGCATGAACAATAGATAATTATCATGAACAAGGAAATATAATAATAATCATTTTATTATTGCCTCTATGGCATATTTCCAACACTCACCTCCCCGGCAACGGCGCCAGAAAAGAGCTTGATGTCTACTACGCAACCTTCTTCTTTTAGACGTTGTTGGGCCTCCAAGTGCAGAGGTTTGTAGGACACTAGCAAATTTCCCTCAAGTGGATGACCTAAGGTTTATCAATCTGTGGGAGCTGTAGGATGAAGATGGTCTCTCTCAAACAACCCTGCAACCAAATAACAAAGAGTCTCTTGTGTCCCCAACACACCAAATACAATGGTAAATTGTATAGGTGCACTAGTTCGGCAAAGAAATGGTGATACAAGTGCAATATGGATGGTAGATATGAGTATTTGTAATCTGAAATTATAAAAACAGCAAGGTAACTAATGATAAAAGTGAGCGTAAACGGTATTGCAATGGTAGGAAACAAGGTCTAAGGTTCATACTTTCACTAGTGCAAGTTCTCTTAACAATAATAACATAGATAGATCATATAACAATCCCACAACATGCAACAAAGAGTCACTCCAAAGCCACTAATGGCGGAGAACAAATGAAGAGATTATGGTAGGGTACGAAACCACCTCAAAGTTATTCTTTCTGTTCTATCTATTCAAGAGTTCGTAGTAAAATAACATGAAGCTATTTTTTCCATTCAATCTATCATTGAGTTCATACTAGAATAACACCTTAAGACACAAATCAACCAAAACCCTAATGTCACCTAGATACTCCATTGTTACCTCAAGTATCGTTGGGCATGATTATACAATATGCATCACACAATCTCAGATTCATCTATTCAACCAACACAAAGTACTTCAAAGAGTGCCCCAAAGTTTCTACCGGAGAGTCAAGACAAAAATGTGTGCCAACCCTTATGCATAGGTTCATGGGCGGAACCCGCAAGTGGATCACGTGATATCCCATTGTCACCATAGATAAGCACGGCAAGACATACATCAAGTGTTCTCAAATCCTTAAAGACTCAATCCGACAAGATAACTTCAAAGGGAAAACTCAATCCATTACAAGAGAGTAGAGGGGGGAGAAACATCATAAGATCTAACTATAATAGCAAAGCTCGTGATACATCAAGATCGTGCCATAGAGAGAACACGAGAGAGAGAGAGAGAGAGATCAAACACATAGCTACTGGTACATACCCTCAGCCCCTAGTGAACTACTCCCTCCTCGTCATGGAGAGCGCCGGGATGATGAAGATGGCCATCGGTGATGGATCCCCCCTCCGGCAGGGTGCCAGAACAGGGTCCCGATTGACTTTTGGTGGCTATAGAGGCTTGCGGCGGCGGAACTCCCAATCTATCTTCGTTATCAATGTTTTTAGGGTATGTGGGATTATATAGGTGAAAGAAGTCGCTCGGGGGTGCTTGAGGGGCCCAAGAGAAAGGGGGCGCCCAGTAGTGGGGGGGCTCCTATCTCCTGGCCTCCTCGAGGCTCTTCTGACGTGAACTCCAAGTCTCCCGGATCATATTCTTCCCAAAAATCACGAGGTTTCATTCCGTTTGGACTCCGTTTGATATTCCTTTTCTTCGAAACACTTAAATAGGCCAGAAAACAGCAATATGGGCTGGGCCTCCGGTTAGTAGGTTAGTCCCAAAAGTAATATAAAAGTGTATAATAAAGCCTGTAATCGTCCAAAACAGATAATAAAATAGCATGAATGCTTCATAAATTATAGATATGTTGGAGATGTATCACGTACTCTTTCGTATCTGCTCAAGTTATTTATCTCAGCAAGAAAATAGATTGCCACTGCTTTACTGCGATTTCTTGTCCATCATTTAGAATCTTACTTGTTAGTTGAAACCAAACATTTGTTGCGACGTTGCCTTTGTCCGATTTGCACCTTCAGATCCGCCGTGGTACGCGCACCACTATATTCGCAATGCTTATGGTTTTCCCCTTTTATATTCCACATTAAGTTAAATGACAGTCGACTGAATTTCAAATTGGTGTCAGTCCATTTTGGGGAGTTGGCCGGAGGGAAGGAGGGGCTCGCCATAGGGCTGCCCGATTATCTATCTTAGGGTTTCGGGTGGGGATAGTGGTTGTGGGGGGCTGTCATCGGGCTATAGTGGGGTCTTGCCGGAGGCAAAACTCGACGCGGGTGAGGGGTGGGGTTAGCTATAGGGATGGTCGGGGCGGCGGAAGATCGGAGGTGGTAGCCGGTTCAGGGGAGGGCGTGGGCCGGTGGTTCAGCCGGCGACCCCTGCGGTGGTCTTTAGGGGAAGAATAAGAGGCGAGGAAGAAGAAGGGTTAGGACACGTAGGATCTTCATCGAACCGCCAGAAATGGTCGACTGACCCAAATGAAAAAAGTCAGCCGACTTGGATGTAGACATTCCCATATATTCAGTACTATTATCGTAGGTGCTTCGACACGTACGTGCAAGTAGTGCTCCTCAACCCATCAAGCTAAACAACATGCTACTTATAATTCCAAACTTAGTTGCTCAAATACGAATCTGATATGATGCTGACATGTACTAAAATATAGAATGTTTAATTGGTCACTTAGTGTTCCTACTTTACTTTCGAAAAGCACATGCGCCACATATCGAGGGACAGCAGGGAGTTGCATTCTTTATGCGCGCTGGTTCATCTTGTGTGGCCAACCAACATTTTATTTTCCAAAAGCTGATTGCTCTTCTTTAGCATGCTCCTCTTCTGTTCTTCCTTTGTAAGTACTCTCTACGTACCTAAATATAAGTCTTTGTAGAGATTCCTCCATGGACTACATACAGAGCAAAATGAGTGAATCAACACTGTAAAATGTATCTATATACATCCATATGTGATCCATAGTGGAATCTCTACAAAGATTTGTATTTAGGAACAGAGGGAGTATAATAGTTCTACATTATGCTCTTTGTAGTGAAGAGGAGCAGACACATTTGTTGTGTAGAGGTCTATTCGGTCGCTTGTCATGGATGCTTTCAACTCTTCGTGTTGGTCTTCATGTCGATTGTCATGGACGCTTTCAACTTTTCTTATTTGATCGTATGTGTCGCCTTTGAGATTTAGACTGATAGTAACTGTACTACGCCTTCAGTTGTAGAGAGCTGGTATTCGAAGCCTTTCTAGCCATACCATCAATACTAGCCCATATATTCTAGCAAGTTCCACTTTCCTGATTTTACTCCTGAAGCTTAGGGTTTTCCCATTATATCTACATTACGATCTGCGTAGGTTCTTTGTGTCCTACTAACGGCTGTCCACCCTTTAAAGCTAAAGAACACACCAATCATACGTCCTAAGGTTCATCAAATACGAATGTGATATGATACTGACATTAGCTAACAAACACACATTTAATTGGTTAGCTAATGCTCCCACTTGAGTTTCCAAATGCATGTGGCCACATATAGAGATACATCATGGAATTTCATTGCTTTGGGCGCTCTGATTCATCATGGGCGGGCAACCAACATTGTATAGAAAGAAGGGGAATCTCAATAATATCCTTCCCCTTCTATTCTTTAACATGTTCCTCTTCTGTTCTTCTTTAGTAAGTACAATATGTTCCTTGTCAGGAAGTGGAGTAGGGACATCTACAGTCGATAGCTCTACTAGGACGGTTTTGCTACATTATTTCGCACTTCGAGTTGGTCTGCCATAATATCCAGGAAATGATGGGAGCCACGCGGTCTATGATATACTAGACTGATAGTAATAGTTGTGCGCCATCAGATGAATAGAGCTGGCATGTAGGTGATCGATAGGCTGCATATTAAGGCAAAACCCTATTCCAGCCAGTTTGCTTTCCCGATTTATTTATGGTGCTTATGGTGTACCCTTTTATCTACACTACGATCTGCCTAATGGCTCTGCGTTCTCGTTATCATGGTTTGGCAATAAACTTTCTATACGGTATATTATGAACCTATCATTTGCCAACTATCCTTACATCTGGAGCTCTCAACAGGTATGCTATTTTTTTGTGTAGTTGTGCGAGACTATATTAATCTACTCACCATATTACAACACACATGGGCTCTCTCATCAGAATCCAGTGATAGCACACAAGGGTTTACAACGAGCCCCTATTATATTACAATATCCTATGCATTACAAAGATAATTTCACTACTATTATGTTTTCATGCTTTTCATATATTGTACGTAATCACAATGAATATAAGAATGCGCACATTAGAAGAATATTGCAGAATAGTTCAATGGGTAACAAACTTGGCATCAAGGGATTGAGGTCCATTGTGGTTGTAATGAAACCCACATGCTCCCGGCGTATAGATTCGTATCCAGAATATGATCCTAATGACTATACTGAGCTCAAGGAATCAAAGGCAGATGTCCTATCATGTTCACCCAATAATGTGCTTGTTCTAATTTGGCAAGGTTTCATTGGTTATCTTGCATAAGCTGTCTTGCAGTTCTTTTGCTTCGTTGCACCGCCATCTTCTTAGTTTACTCATGATATATGTGAAGATGCCATGCCCATCCACTATCAACACATATTCCATTTGTCTTCATACTATGTTTTTTCATTCAAATGTTGTTCTTGTGTTTCAGACATCCAGAAGGAAGAGGGTCAATGCAGAACCTGAAGGAGTACAAGAAAATTCCTTGAAAAAGGTGGTGCTACCGGAGAAATCACATAGCACCCAACATATATTGGCGATAGAACAAGCACCAAAAAACTTAGGATATCGCAACTATGCTGGTCGCTGCTTTGCTCTTGTGAGTACCTATTGTCCTATTGATGTCCTTACATTCATACCTGGTGGATTATGTGACATCATTGTGCATTATAGCTTGCATACCCACTATTCGATCCAAATTATTAGATCTATATGAATGCTTAAATTAATGTAGAATAAACCTAATGCTTATGACGAAATTTAGTTCTTCATTGTTCTTGCAAGTATCTGTTATCCTTCATCACTTTACTTATATTTGTCAGCTAGTTCTTCATGTACACTTTGCAGCTTATTTTCCCTTACCCTCCATTTTCTACACATCAGCTTGCCAAAATATTGAATAAAATCAATGTTACTGAAGAAGTTCAGCTCTGCATTGCTCTTGTCAGTGCCTTTTTCCTGTATGCTGTATTTACATTTCTACTCTGCATCTTAAGTTAAATAATCGCCATTTGTTCCTATATTTTCACACCTATATTTAGTCTTAACAAAGTGTAGAATAAAGGTAATGCTCTTGAAGAAGAGTGTGCGGTAAACTTCTTGAATTGCGCCCCCATCGATATGGACAAGGGCTTTATAGAGGATGTGTTCACTACTAATGTAAGTTAGTCCTCCTTGAGCCTTAGAATTTTGTGTATATTTGGATAGCTATGAGTGCAAATGCTGTTTATTTTTGTCGTCTGCATCAAATTGCTTGTTCAAAGTTTATAAAGAAGTACATAAACATAAGTTTGTCCTTCTCAATTTCAGTATTTAGTTGTACAACCTAGTTCCTTATTCGTACCATGTAAATTAAACTAAACATAGCAAGTTATCTTCTTTAGCACTATGTGTATGCTTGTGTTCTTGATCTGTAATCCAATGGTGTGGTGAAACTACCAACAACAGCACAATGTCATATCCTGCTATGTCTCAACTATGAACATTGCCATATTATATTAATGTTATTTAAATCATGTTTTTTTATTTACCAATCTGAAATGACATAAATTGTCAGTACACTCATCATACATGCTTATACGTTGTTTAGAACTACATGTATGCATGTGTTCTTGATCTATAATCCAGTGGTCTAGTTAAGTTGGCCGCTCCTGCACAATGCCATTTCCTGTCGTCTTAACTATGGACAATGCCTATTATGTTAATGCTATTTTAAACTGTGTCTCTTTATTTCTGACAAAGAAATGAGATGAATTGACAGCGCTGATGCTTATACATGCAAACCCTGTTATCTACCTACTAGTTTCTATTTCAGGGTGACAACACTACTGCTAGGAAGAACTGCCACAATGATAGTGAGACGAACCCATTGCTTGTCCCTCTAACATATATTCTAGAGAAGAAGGCAACACATCTTGAGGTTAGGTATACAACCACAAAGTCATATCTTGATGTAGTGTCAAACTTACTCAGTGACACAAGCTCGATGAAGTTGTCGCCTGAATCTGTTGGACTTCTTCAATCTTAATTTCAAGCAGCAAGACATGCCTCCGCTCAAATCCGACTGGAACTCCAATCTCGATGCAAGATTAACCATAAGTACAAGACATCTATTTATGCTATGCAGCTTAAGTTGGTGGATATAAGTGTCAAAGAAGTGCAGTCTCATCAGCTTGCTAAACTGCTTGCGCTGCAGCTCCTCGGTCGGGCTAACTTTTCTTTAACTGTGTTGAAGTGTTGTCGGTTCTGTCTACTATTTTGTCAGCCTGTTTACTTCCACTGGTGGCGACCTACCCAGTTTATGGAATCTGCTGTCTGGTTTCCCTTTATTATCGCTGGCGGCAAACTTTGATGCCCAGGGGATGTAAGATGCTTTAATTTCTTTGTTGTATAGTCTAGCTTTATTTTCGTCATGATGCTGTAATTTATTTGCTATTTATGATGTCGTCACTGTGAGAAAAGGTCATAATCTTCGATCGGTGCGCAATGAGCCAATATAGGTTTGTAAAATAATATTTTCTGTACTAAAACTAACCGGTCCCCAATCGCTAGTATGGGCCGAACCGTGGGTCTACAATCATCTTGGGCCATTAGTTAGGTCTAGTCTTAATCTGGCCCACTATTAGTTTCGGGCCCTTAAAAGGCCGAGTAAACCGCTTGCCTTAATTGGGCAAGAAAATTAGATAGGCTTTTAATAGGTTGAAACATAGATTCGGCCTTAATTGTGACCAACAAATCACAGGCCGACAGCGTGCTGTAATATAAATCGGCCCATTATTGGCCCATTCGGCCGATGGGCCATTAACAGTCTGAAATGTTTTGGGGCCTTGGCTGACCCAATTACATGACGGGCGGGAAGCAGGTCGGATGTATAATGGGCCAAAATTAGGCCAAACACTCTCAAGGGCCTTTAATGGGCCAATAGGCAGTTTGGGCTAGAATGTATCCACGAAGAATACGGGACGTTGAAAGGCCGAAAGTAACTACGGACCATAATTAGGCCCAGGAGCAACTTGAGCCTTTAAGTGGCCGAAATTGAAATCGGGCCGAAAGAGGTCCATCTATAGATAGGGCCGCTGACAGGACGAAACTAATATCGAGCCGACCTGTTAAACGGGCGATTAAGAGGTCGAAGAGCAAATAAGGCCCCCAATGGGCCCAATGGTACAATAGCTATTAAAGGGCTGTATCTGTTGTGGGTCGTAATTTGGCCCAGGAAATGAAAGTCAGTTAACGGGCCGGATCAAGTATGGACCGTAACTTGGCCCAAACAATTGCAGGCTGTTAACAAGCTGGATCTTATATGGGTCGTAAACTGGCCCAGAGTATTGCAGTCACTTAATGGGTCATATCTGATGAGGGCTATAATTTGGTCCACAAAATGTTAGCTTGTTAACAGGTCAGCCCATTAGATCTGACGAAATCTTGTGGGCATGTTCTTGGGACGGATTTTAAACCTATATGGGCCTCTATTGGGCCGTCCCATGTGTCAACGTTTCATTGGCGATTCTTGTCAAATGGACGGTTGACATCTGTCCCAACCCTAAGCCAACACGTGGATCCTCTGGCCAATGAGAAATTTACACGTGGAAAATCCCCATTGGTCGTGGCTGTTACCGGGTTAACGGATCCAAAACCAGACCTAATAGCTTAACGGCGACACGTTATGGTGGATGCCATGTGTCGGTCACCCTTGACGAAAGCACTTCCATGACGCGCGATTTATTGTCATGGAAGTGGACACATCCGTGATGATAATTTTGGTAATGTCATGGAACACTTCTATGACAGCACAGGTATGACTATCTTGATTCTGTCATAACATCATCATGGATGTACATGCATGACAAAAAATGTGACCTACTATGACAAACACGTATCATCACAGAAGTGTATTATTTTTATAGTGCTGGCCTCCCCCCTAGATGGGAGGAGAGTTCCCATTCTAGTCCATGGCCTCCATGGCGGCGGAGGGAGGGAGCCCCTCTGAGATTGGATCTCCCTCTCTGTTCTCTTCTGTTTTGCACTCTGCAGATCTGGGCCTTCACGGTTTCTCAAATTCCCGAAGATCTGTAACTCCGATTGCGCTGAAATTTCTACATGATTTTTTCCATAAATTATCTTTCTTGCGCCAGAAGAAGGGCTCCAACCGATGTTCGAGGAGGGAACGATACACCAAGGCACGCCTGGGCCCCCAGGCGTGCCCCGGTGGGTTGTGCTCACTGTCGGCCTCAGTTTGCGTTGATCCACCTCCCAAAATCACATAAATTCCAAAATAATTCTACTTAGATTTTTATCGCGTTTGGACTTCATATGATATGGATTTTTTGCGATACAAAAAACATGCAAAAAACAGGAACTGGCACTGGGCACTGGATCAATATGTTAGTCCAATAAATCGTATAAAAAGTTGCCAAAAATATGTGAAAGTTGTATAATATTGTCATGAAACAATAAAAAATTATAGATAAGATTTACACGTATCAGCATCCCCAAGCTTAATTCATGCTCGTCCTCGAGCAGGTAAATGATAAAAAAGATATTTTTTGATGTGGAATGCTACCTAACATAAACTTGATCATATATCTAGTCATGGCATGAATATTAAGACATAAGTGATTCAAAGCAATAGTCTATAATTTTACATAAAGACATCCATACTCAGGCATCCCAATAAAGAATCATGTCTTTGAAAATATCAACGCTAAAGAAAGATATCCCTACAATATCATATAATCTTGTCATGCTCTGTCTTCTTAACACAAAGTATTTATCATGCACAACCCCGATGACAAGCTGAGAAATAGGTTTATACTTTTTAACACGCTTCAACTTTTTCAACCCTCACACAATACATGAGCGCAAGCCATAGATATAGCACTATGGGTGGAATAGAGTATGATGATAGGGGTAAATATAAAGAAGACAAAAATAATAAGAAAGTCTCACATCGACGCGGCGAACCAACGGGCTATGGAGATGCCCATCAATTGATATCAACGTGAGGAGTAGGGATTGCCATGCAACGAATGCACTAAGAGCTATAAGTGTATGAAAGCTCCATATGAAAACTAAGTGGGTGTGCATCTAATCCTATAATGAAATATTCCCACTAGTATATGAAAGTGACAACATATGAGACTCTCCATACGAAAAACATGGTGCTACTTTCAAGCACAAGTGTGGTGAAGGATACTACCAATGCCCCTTCTCTCTTTGTTTATTTTTTATTTTTCTTTATTTTTATTTTTTTATTTTTTATTTTTTATTTTTTTTCCTTTTTTTCTCATTGTCCGGAGTCTCATCCCGACTTGTGGGGGGATCATAGTCTCCATCATCCTTTCCTCACTGGGGCACTGCTCTAAAAATGATGATCATCACACTTCTATTTACTTATAACTCAAAAGGAATAAAAATTACAACTCGATACCTATAACAAAATATGACTCTATATGAATGCCTCTAGCAGTGTACGAGGATGTGCAATGATCTAGCGTAACATGTATAAAAAATGATGAACGGTGGCTGAGCCACAAATACTATGTCAGCTATATGATCATGCAAAACAATATGACAATGAATGCTCAAGTCATCAAACGAAAACGGTGGAAGTTGCATGGCAATATATCTCGGAATGGCTACAGAAAGGCCATAATAGGTAGGTATGGTGGTTGTTTTGAGGAATAAATAATAAGGCTTATTTGTGATAGAGCGTACCATATCACGGGGCTTGGATGCACCGGTGAAGTTTGCACTGACTCTCGGGTGAGAAAGGGCAATGCACGGTACCGTAGAGGCTAGCAAATTGCAAAAAGGTAAGAGTGAGTATAATCCATGGACTCACATTAGTCATAAAGAACTCATATACTTATTGCAAAAGTTTATTAGTCCTCGAGGCAAAGTACTACTATGCATGCCCCTAGTGGGATAGATTGGCAGGCAAAGACCATCGCTCGTCCCCAACCACCACTCATAAGGAAGACAATCAATAATAAATCATGCTCCAACTTTCATAGCATAACGAGAGACTATACGTGCATGCTTTGGGAATCACAAACCTTAACACCAATATTCCTATGAACCACAACCATTTACTAATACCTCCCACATATTATGATCTCTATATCGCAAAACTACAGCAAGGAATCAAACATAACATATTCAGTGATCCACAAGTTTTATGTAGGATTTTGTGACTAACCATGCAATTGACCAATTCTTGTTGACTCTCTAAATAGATATAAGTGAAGCATGAGAGTTCAATTCTTTCTACAAAAGAACATGATCTAATAAATATAAGTGCAGCAAAAGAGCATTCTACGAACATCGGTTTTCTATGTGAAGAGAAACAGGCAATCCAAACTTCAAATGATATAAGTGAAGCACATGAAGCATTCTATAAAGCCATACTCAAAAGATTTAAGTGAAGTGAAATGAGCATTTTGTAAATCAACCTTGGACAATCTCATACAACCTTGGTGCATAAAATAAAAATGAAAACTAAATGCAAAAGACGCTCCAAGATTTGCACATATCACATGAACGAAACGAAGACGAAAACCTACTGATACTTGTTGAAGAAAGATTGGATGCCTTCCGGGGCATCCCCAAGCTTAGATGCTTGCGTCTCCTTGAATATTTACTTGGGGTGCATTGGGCATCCCCAAGCTTGAGCTCTTGCCTCTCCTCCTTCTCCTCATATCGAGACCTCCTTGATCTTTGATCACTTCATCCACACAAAACTCAACAAAAAGCTCGATCCGTCAGTATAATAAAGAAAATAAATACTCTAAGTATTGTTGCACACCAGTTAATATTTTGTTTTTGCATTGTAGCTACTGTAATATAACTTTTCCATGGCTTATACCACTGATAGAACCGATAGTTTTATCAAAACAAGCAAAACAATGCATCAAAAATAGGATCTATCTTAAATAGGACAATCTGTAGTAATTTGAATATTCACCATACTTCTGCTACTCCAAAAATTATGAAAAAATTATGAAAAAATAAACAATTTGTATAGCAAGACTGTGAAAAAAGTTTCAGAACCGTTCGTCATTCTAGTAAAAAATGTAAAATCACGCGCTACAGCCAAAGTTTCTATTTTTGCACTACACATACCAACAAGCAATCTACTCATCCTAAAGGAATAATCTTGGAACATTATTTTTATAATACAATGGAATTGTACAAGGGGATAATTATTTTCGTTGAAAAGTTTCTGTAATTCAAGATTCACAAAGTTTTCATGGGCATGAACAAAGTTCAAGGCATGCTCCCGCTTCCACGATGCTTGTCTATCTCACTTTCACTTTTCTTTTTGTGAAGTTTTAAGTTCCCCTCTTTTTTTGTTTTTAAATTATATAAAAGCACTCAACAGAAATAAATGACTCTCTAAAACTTCCGGGTTGTCTCCCTGGCAGCGCTTTCTTTAAAGCCATTAAGCTAGGCATAAAGTGCTCAAGTAATGGATCCACCCGGATCCCAAGGTATATCAAAGCCAATTTTAATTAACAATGATTTGGCGTTTAGTAGTGAGCACAAAGAAACATATATCAAGCAATATCAAAGTCTAACTCTCTTCCTATGCATCCGCATGTCATAGAAGAATAATTCATGCACATCAAGTAAAGGCCAATACATAGCATAAGCAGTTTCTTGCAATTTTTTCGTGTTGGAAACATAGAGAGGTAGAGATGTAGTTCCTCTGTCATAATAATTGCAAGTAGGAGCAGCAAGAACATGCATATTATATTCATCGAAATTATCATCTGCAACGGTAAAACGCAACCCATCAACGTAATCCTTAATAAGTGCAAACTTCTCCGATATAGTGTAGTTTGGAGAATTCAAAAAGATAATAGGACTACCATGTGTGGGTGTGATACGTCTCCGTCGTATCTATAATTTTTGATTGTTCCATGCCAATATTCTACAACTTTTACATACTTTTGGCAACTTTTTATATTATTTTTGGGACTAACATATTGATCTAGTGCCCAGTGCCAGTTCCTGTTTGTTGCATATTTTTTGTTTCGCAGAAAACCCATATCAAACGGAGTACAAACGGAATAAAAACGGACGGAGAATATTTTTGGAATATTTATGATTTTCGGGAAGAAGAATCAACATGAGACGATGCTCGAGGGGGGCATGAGGCAGGGGGGCGCCCCTAATCCTCGTGGGCACCCCGTAAGGCGGTTGCTGCTCTTATTTTGCCGCAAGAAAGCTAATTTCCCGGAAAAAAATCGTGTTGAAGGTTTCAATCCAATTGGAGTTACGGATCTCCGGATATATAACAAATGGTGAAAGGGCAGAATCAGGAACGCAGAAACGGAGAGAGATAGAGAGACAGATCCAATCTTGGAGGGGCTCTCGCCCCTCCCAAGCCATGGAGGCCATGGACCAGAGGGGAAACTCTTCTCCCATCTAGGGAGAAGGTCAAGGAAGAAGAAGAAGAAGAAGGGGGGCTCACTCCCCCTTGCTTTCGGTGGCTCCGGAACGCTGACAGGGCCATCATCATCACCGCGATCTACAACAACAACTTCACCGCCCTCATCACCAACTCTTCCCCCCTCTATGCAGCAGTGTAACCCCTCTTTTACCCGCTGTAATCTCTAATTATTTCCCAATGATGTGTGGCTATCCTAGGATGTTTGAGTGGATCCGCTTTGTCCTATGGGTTAATTGATGATCGTGATTGGTTTGAGTTGCATGTTTTATTATTGGTGTTGTCCTATGGTGCTCTCCGTGTCGCGCAAGCGTGAGGGATTCCCGCTGTAGGGTGTTGCAATATGTTCATGGTTTGCTTATTGTCTGTGTTGCGTGAGTGAGTGAAACACAAACACGGATAAGTGGGTCATGGCGTATGGGAATAAAGAGGACTTGATACTTTAATGCTATGGTTGGGTTTTACCTTAATGATCTTTAGTACTTGCGGATGCTTGCTAAAGTTCCAATCATAAGTGCATATGATCCAAGAAGAGAAAGGATGTTAGCTTATGCCTCTCCCTCAAATAAAATTGCAATAGTGATTACCAGTCTAGTTATCGATTGCCTAGGGACAAATAACTTTCTCGTGAAAAAACGCTCTCTACTAAAACTAACTTAGTTGTGTCTTCATCTAAACAGCCCCTACTTTTTATTTACGTGCTTTTTATTATCTTGCAAACCTATCCTATCACACCTGCAAAGTACTTCTAGTTTCATACTTGTTCTAGGTAAAGCGAACGTCAAGCATGCCTAGAGTTGTATCTGTGATCGAAAGAACTTGAGGGAATGTTTGTTCTACCTTTAGCTCCTCGTTGGGTTCGACACACTTATCGAAAGAGGCTACAATTGATCCCCAATACTTGTGGGTTATCAAGACCTTTTTCTGGCGCCGTTGCCGAGGAGTTATAGCGTGGGGTGAATATTCTCGTGTGTGCTTGTTTGCTTTATCACTAAGTAATTTTTATTTGCTGTTCTAAGTTATTCTCTATCTTTAGTTATGGATATGGAACACGAAATACCAAAAAAAATTAGGTGTACTTGCTACTCATGGAGATGGGGAACCTCCTAAAACCCTCGATGCTCATTATGTGAAAGATATTATGTACTACTTTGATAATCCTGAGAAAAATCCATTCAATTATATAATGGGAGACACGTTGGATCAACGTGAATGGTTTAGGGATTATCGGTTGACTCAAAAAGGGAAACTATTATGGGATCAAATTTATATGTTGCATTGGTATGCTCATCAACTATGCTTGAGATATGTTTATACTTGTTGCTCTAGGATGAAGGCTCCACACCATTACTTTTCATGCAAATTCAATGAAAATGTAACAGCCTGATATTTGGCTCTTTCTTGTTCTTTTGATTTTCTGAGGTTTTTGCCTGAATTTTCTTTTCCGTGGCTTTGTGGTCTGGAAAATGAAGAAGATGTCCTCTTCTTTGCTTCCAGAGTGGTTTGTCATCCCCTATACAACCATAGACCCTGTCATTTTCATCCTAGCCCAAATCCCAATATTCTTTTTATTAGGAATATTCCTTTTCTATTAAAGGAGTAACTCAATTTTCTCTAGGTTGTGAAGCAACCTATATTTCCATCACTCCTAAAATTCCCAAATAATTCTCATAAATTGTTTGGGTCATATCTTCCTCAAATATGGCAAAATATTTCATTTGACATGTTTAGCATCATGCTCAAATAATTCATTTCCTATTCTGCCCTAAATGGTACATTGTGAAGCAAGTGCTATTTTCCTTTGCCCAATTGACCTCAAACTCCTTGGACATCTTTTCTTGTCCATATAATTGCCACATGCCAAAATGCAACCTCATTTGCCTAGTAGTCATTTAATTATGATTTTCCAAAGTTTGTGTCCAACAAGAAGCTTTGTGAAGGAGGTACCAGCTGGGCATATCCAAATGAGTTGAAATTTTGCATGGTCCTTCAATCATAGACCTCCACCTAAGTTGAGCTCATGTAATGCTTCCATGTGAGCACAACTTCAAATCTTTGATTCTGTCCAAAATTTTAGTTTGTGAAGAAAGTATATTTTATCTTGCTCCATTATGGCTCTAAATTTTCCAAGGCCTTCTGTTATCCATATAACCTATCTCCACCCAATTTGGGCATATTCCATCAAGCCAATTTTCCTATACAATTTTTGCAAGTTTCTGGTCAGTGGAAATGTCTGTGAAGGAAGTACCATTTTGGTTTATCCAAATGGTATGAAACCTTTTTCAGCATCTTCATATGATCAAATAACTCTACCTTGCCCAAGTTGAGATCAAGTTGACACTCCTAGTGAGTGCTTCTTCCTCCTTTCCAAATCTGGCCAGTATGGCAATTTCTACAGCAAGTGCTATCTTAACTCCTCTTCTTGAGCTGAAACCTTGCCATCCTAATCACCTTACTGAGTGATCAACCCCAGTCAAATATCAGCCTTAATCTCCACCTGTGTGAGCCATAGAAAACTCCAAACACCTTGTTGTTCCATTGTTTCTTTGCTACCTATGGTCACCTCAGTGAGCAATATGCTTGGCTCTCTCTTCCTTGGCATCTATCTCTGCATCCCTTGACTCCTAGACATAACTTGGCCGACCATCGTGCACTGTGTGCACCAGTGCACGCGGTGACCACCGTTTTGGCATGTCACTCGCGCGCTCTAGCGCCTCTGTCTCTTCCTCCTCGTCTGTGCACTCGTCCTCACATCACCCGACCATGTCCAGCGTTTTCCCCACTTCGTCTCCGTATCTCTGGAGCCCTCTCCCTCTCCGTTTTCTTCCCCAGTGAGCCGTCACCATCGCTGCACCATTCTGACCCATGACCGCGTCATCTTCCGCGGCCATGTCCTCTTCCTTCTCTTGTCCCCGAGCTCTGCCTCGTCTCCGTGACCTCTGCGCCTCGTCTGCGTCCTCCCTCGTCGCCTTGCCACCCCTCCCTGTGACCCTTGGCCGTGCGTGCCCGTCGACGGAGCACGGACACGTAGCCGCACGTGTGCCACCTCACCCCCTCGTTGCCCCGGCTACTTATAGCCAGCCCCGAGCCCCTCCGAGCACTCCATCGCCCTCCCCTGACTCCCAGCAACCTCCCCGTCCACTCAAACGAGCTCGAGGAGCTCCCTTTGCTCGCCATTGCCACCATGGCCGCCTCTGGACTCCTCCTAAATTGGAGCGAGCCGAGCCCTCCCTCTCCTCATAGCCACACCCACTGGAATCCCCTCACTCCGACGACCCTCCCCTTCCTCTCTGCTTCTCGTTGGAGTGCCTCAGGCCACCGCCACCTTGTTTGGTCTCTGCCTCCCCGTACCTCCTCAGGCAGCCGCCCTAGCTCTCCCCGGCGTGCGCCTCCCCTCTGGATGGAAGCGTGCACCTCCCCGTCCTGAGCTTGTTGGTGCTCTCGTCTCGGTCGGAGACGGCCGGAGTCACCGGGACCGTCGCCGGCAGCGCCTCTGCCTCGCCCCTGTTCGTCCAGGCGCGGGAGGAGGAAGACAAGGTGAGCAGGAGGAGAGAGAGGTGTGCCGGCTCCGCCAGTCAGCCTCTCAGGAGCCGGCCCCATGTTGACCCGCCTGCCCACATGGATAAGTGGAGAAGGCGTAATCCGCCCGAAGGCATTTTCAGTTTTTGCCTCCAGGGACTTGTTTGTAGAAGTTTATTCACAAATTGGTCCCTGGTGTTCAACACGTCATAACTCCGCAACCGTAACTCCGATTGAGGTGAAACCAATGCCCACGTCTTCGTCTCTTCGAGCCCAAACTTTTGGTACCATTTTCACTATGTTTAATTATTCTGAAAATGACCATTTTGCCCTTGCCCCTAATCAGCCCCTCCGACAGAGTACCCTTTCTGGCGATTCCTTCCGCGGTCGTTCCGCACTTCTCCCCGGAGCCTTCTTCCTCCACAGGCAAGCCACAACCACCATTTGCATGATAGCCATGTAGAAGCATTGGTTTCCAACTTGAATCTTTAATAACTGTTTGATTGTTTTGCTTCTCCTATCGTTATTTCAGTTATGCTTATGGATCAGTGTTTACCGTCATGTTTTCCTGCACTCTGTTATTATGTTCTTCATGCTAGAATTATGTTAATATTGGCAATGCTAGCTAATAGTACATGTTGGTGATGGTCTTTGGTGCATGACTAATGTATGTCCCGAGTACCGTTGTTATGCGTGTTCCTTTGCACCCAGTTGGTTAAATGCTTGCATGGTAGTTTATCATTATGTTAATGCATGGTGTTTATTGTTGATGCTAGTAGTCCTGTTATGCTATGAGTAGTGTTCTAGTTGTGATATTCATGCTCGTCAGTATGCCATGCTCATCCGGATAAATGATTAAATGTTGTTGTTATGCTTGTTGATTATGTTGCACCTCCATGCTTATTTTGATATCATGTTCATGCATCATGTTATTTTATCATGGCTCAACATATTGCATTCAAGTTTAACCGGATTAAATTGACCTTGAACAACTGTTGGCTGAGTCATGGTGCCACCATATCGATCTGACCAATGCAAACAAGCTTACCCTATGAGGGGGGGGTCCTAACAGGGTCTATTGTCATGCCTCTCACCGGTGCCTCCCGCGAGGGAAGGTTATGCACGGGCACTACCCTAATCAGGTAGGACGGCATAAGCCTTGTGTGGCCATTGTTGAGTATGGATCCTTGTCCCTGTTGGGGACCATTTTGCCACGACGGTGGCTGTTGGTGCCTTTGGTAGGCACGGGGCCACCCAGGACTTAGCCCAAAGGGGAGTTGGTCGGAGTGGCCGGGAGAGTTTCATGGCAGTAGGACGGTTTTGTCGGAATGCTTTGGTCCACCCGCGTGTGCTAACCTCTGCAGAGTGTGTGTGTTAAATCTATCGATAGTCATGCCCGCGGACATGGGCCCAGTTCGTAGTTGGTCACACTGTGGCTCCACAGTAATAATAATGTGCTTAATAACAACCCCAGTTCAATGATGAAAGGAGTTGGTTGATATTTATGTGATCGTAAGAGGATCATTGTGGTATCATGAATACCGACTCGTTGGATATTTATGGTGTTATGCGAGAGTCAAGGGTAAAACTCAAGCTCCTTGTTGTCATAAATGATTACTCTGGTATTGTTAATACCAACCTTTATTGGATCCTGTGATGATAGTTTGATGTCCGTGATGGTAAGTTTGTGTAGGTGATGGTTACGAGATAACCTGAGCAGAGTAAGTTGGTGGATGAAAGTTTCATCATGTTGCATGCTAGTCTCATCATGTTCATATGTTTATGCCAAGCTCATATTGTTCTAGCTGTATCATGTTGTTCATGCTATGTTGTTCTGATAGTATCATGTTCCTCAGTGCTTAATAATCTGTAATTGCATGCTATTGTTTGTCTTGATTACTTTGGTTGCTATGAGCTTGCAAGTGCATTTTTTGCGGGTGAGCTTGCAAGTACATTCAATGTACTGACCTGGCATGTCATGCCAGTTTGCAGGTCATGTTAGATTTTATTGCTTGTTCGCCATGGATTCCTTGTTTGCAAGCTAGGATAAGCGTTCCAGCCAGAGTCCCTGCGGAGTGGAGTTCATCGCCGTCGTTGTTATTCTGCTGCCAGTAGTAATTCTGCTGCTTCGTGATGTTCTGCTGCTTGCATGGAGCAACCGTGGCACGCGTAGTTTCGCCATGCCGATGTAACCCCCTTGTACCCATATAGATTGTAATAAACAGTTGATTTGTTCTATGCTAAGAAGTGTTGTATTCCAAAAGACTTCTTCTCGATCTCTAGGCTGGAATATGGGGCGTTCAGGTTTCTCTGAGCCGGGGTGCCACATGCTTGGTATTAGAGCAGGTCTGGCTATAGGACACCCTAGCCTGCACGAACGTTAGACAATGGTAGTATAGAGCCTAGTTGGTTTGTTGCATTTGATTGCTGCAATGTTTGTTGCATAGCATGCATATAGATTATTATCTTGTCGCTAACGGTTTATCTTGCGTGTGTAGGTGGTATCGGTTTCGGTCCACTACCTGCACCCTCTTTCTTCGCATGCCTTCCCTTCGGTGTTCAGCGTCATCTCTGTCCCAGCAGAGTGATGCCCTGGTACCGAGTGTTCCAGACACCATTTGTAGGAGTTATGCTCAGATATTGCGTCGATATCTTTTCCTCCACCCACCCATATTATTTTGGTGATAGACGTGTCTCTATCCCGAATGGTGCCCTCCATCTCGTCCCTTTGGCAACCCTTACTAATCTTTGTTATCAGAAGAGAGCAATGCCAGCAGCCTTGCTTTTCCTCCCCTAGTTTGCCCTGTCATCTCGTTCTTTGGGCGTGTACGACTCCCTTTCGTATGCTTGATGATGATATGATCATGACCTTCGTGTCTTGTTGCATGATCGCCAAGTCCGTCCTTGCCTCCTTATCCATCCAGATCCAGCCGGCGTTTCGCCAGCACTTGGTGTAGCCTTGGTTACGCCAACTTTTTCCACACACAGACTCACTTTCGTGCACACCGCCACAACATATTAGACCATAGTACCAGCGCTTCAACGACAATTGTGTGCTTAGGTGTGCATGCATATTATTGTGTGAGTAGCAGTAATATGTGATGATTGCTTTATATTATGTGTGTGCTTGTGTGCTTTTGTTTTTGTTGTTTCTTTTGTTTCTTTCTTTGGGCCTTCGGTGTTACAAATTTTCCCCTTATTAAAGTTGCTCGTCAACCGACACGGGACCTAAAGAATCAATAAGGAGTTCGAATGTTTGGAAGCTTAGCTAAACAAAATGGAATTATCAGCAGACTACAGTGAATTGGAATATCTTGTCTGAATGCAAAAGAAATCCTCGATGGACTGTTAGTATCAAGTTTGCATCAGTATGGAATTCTCAGCTGACTCCATTGAGATCTGGGGATATCTGATCATGGTACGGATAATCAGGTTTTCCTTAGTGTGCACACTTCATAGCAGAAATGATCAAGAATACAAGCTATGTGCAAGATTGGCAGTATATGGTAGTACATCTCAAGAATCAGATCTGTAACATTTTGATCAGAAGCAAGAATTAGTAAGAAAATAAGTCTGCCTCGGGAATCAGATTTTCATATATAAGAAGTCAGCATACTACCAAGGTCTTGCAAGTCACTCGAAGGCATATCAGATAGTCACATGAGGACTATTAAAAGGAAGCCAGCTATACCCTGCAGTGTGACAAAGAATTATGAAGATTGATGACAACAGTGAGCTCAGTACAAGTACCAGTGAACCTGGAAGATGATCTTGATGAGCCCTTGTCTCCTTTTCTCCAGTAACGGCACCACGCCTATGATTTGAGCCGTTTTTAGCTATCCGGGGTGGATGCCCATTTTTATTTCTCTATTCAACGACTGTCATGAGTTCTAAGCTGCTTTTCGGCTGTCTCATACAACTGTTGAGTTTCTTTTTGTGACAGTAGCCCTATACCTGCTTTTGGCTATTTTAGGTAGCTGCCACTTTCTTCTTATCGACTCGGTCTCATGCACTGAGCTGCTTTTCAGACGTCCTGAGCCGTGGTTGAGTTATCTCAGTAATGTCCCAGATCTGAGTTGTAAAGACCGTTCTGGTGGCTACTAATTTATTTGCCGATTTCTTGCAAGGGTTCAGGTGATCATTTCCCTACGGTCAGAACTTGAGAGATGATGAACCTGCCATTCCAATAATGCTACCATGTCAGGAAATGAGGATAAGAGTACGCATGTCAGAATATTTCCCCCGACGAAAGCTATGGTCACACAGAGAAACAATATCACCCCGTTCCTTTACCCAAGGATCCAGGCAAGACAGCAGTAATGAAGGAGCAAGACTGAAAATTGTTGCAAGACCCACATGGTGTAGATAAGCGGACAGTCTGAGTCAGTTTGGATCACCATGGATATCCACCTAAGGGGCCTACTCAATTTTGGTAAGGAACCTCATATCCAGACAACCCGCTCAGTTGACCGCATGTGCTCAGATTTGCCAGTATCTAATACCTGGGTTTGTGAAGACAGATCAAAGGTCAATTCAACAGTATGACTCCAGCAACTATGGTGAAGCATAACACAGCCAACTATCCCCATGGAATGACTGACAGAATGACCAATCAGATTGTGAATAACAGTCTCGAAGCATGTGCCCTCAACTATGAGAATCACCAAAGGATAGCTTGGCATGGATAAAATCTCGTCTGTCAGAACCACCATCAGTCAAGTCTGCGGATAATATCATAAAGTTTGGAACCCGAAGGACCTGCCTTTAGTGGAGAAACCCAATGCAAGGAGTTAGATCTTGGGTGTTCATCAGGAAAATCTGGTCACCAATTCATGAAAGATTGTCACTACAGACACAACCATCAGAAATCACCCTCGGATTTGTGAGACACACATATATTTTGGTCAGAGTAATCTCGGATAAGTCAGCAGATATGAAAAGAAGTGGAGCCAGTATAAACGTGAATATGTGAGGAAAGACCTGTCAGAATGTGGATACAACCTCACAGACAGTCAGCCAGTCAAATAAAATTTAGTGGGAACAACAATAAAGGAAAACGTATACCCGAGTTGGAAACGGTTTCCTTAAGGTCAGATATATTCAGACTTGTTCCCTGAGCAACCAAATCTCGAGGACGACATTTCTTTAAGGGGGTAAGGTTTGTAACAGCCTGATTTTTGGCCCTTTCTTGTTCTTTTGATTTTCTTAGGTTTTTGCCTGAGTTTTCTTTTTCCGTGGTTTGTGGTCTGGAAACAGAAGAAGATGTCCTCTTTTTTGCTTCCAGAGTGCCTTGTCATCCCCTATCCAACCATAGACCCTATCATTTTCATCCTAGCCCAAATCCTAATAGTCTTTTTATTATGAATATTCCTTTTCTATTAAAGGAATAACTCAATTTGCCTTAGGTTGTGAAGCAACCTATATTTCCATCACTCCTACAATTCCCAAATAATTCTCATAAATTGTTTGGGTCATATATTCCTCAAATATGGCAAAAAAATTTATTTTCCATGTTTAGCATCATGATCAAATAATTCATTTCCTATTCTTCCCTAAATGGCATATTGTGAAGCAAGTGCTATTTTCCTTTGCCCCATTGACCTCAAACTCCTTGGACATCTTTTCTTGTCCATATCATTGCCACATGACAAAATGCAACCTCATTTGCATAGTAGTCATTTAATTATGAGTTTCCAAAGTTTCTGTCAAGCAAGTAGCATTGTGAAGGAGGTACCAGCTGAGCATATCCAAATGGGTTGCAATTTTGCATGGTCCTTCATATCATCAAATCATAGCCCTCCACCTAAGTTGAGATCATGTAATGCCTCCATGTGAGCACAGCTTCAAATCTTTGATTTTGTCCAAATTTTCAGTTTGTGAAGCAAGTATATTTTATCTTGCTCCATTATGGCTGTAAATTTTCCTAGGCCTTCTCTTATCCATATAACCTATCTCCACCCAATTTGGGCATATTCTGTCTAGCCAATTTTCCTCTAGAATGTTTGCAAGTTTCTGGTCATTGGAAATGTTTGTGAAGGACGTACCATTTTGGTTTATCCAAATGGTATGAAACCCTTTTCAGCATCTTCATATGATCAAATGACTCTGCCTTAGTTGAGATCAAGTTGACACTCCTAGTGAGTGCTTCTTCCTCCTTTCCAAATCTAGCCAGTATGGCAATTTCTACAGCAAGTGTTATCTCAACTCCTCTTCTTGAGCTAAAACCTTTCCATCCTAATCACCTTAGTGATTGATCAACCCAAGTCAAAGATCAGCCTTAATATCCACACGGGTGAGTCACAGCAAACTTCAAATACCTTGATGTTCCATTGTATCTTTGCTACCTGTGGTTACCTCAGTGAGCACTATGCTTGGCTCTCTCTTCCTTGGCATCTCGCTCTGCATCCCTTTTCTCCTAGTCATAACTTGGCCGACCGTCGTGCACTGTGTGCACAAGTGCACGCGGTGACCACCGTTTTGGCATGTCACCCGCGCGCTCTAGTGCCTCTGTCTCTTCCTCCTCGTATGTGCACTCGTCCTCCCATCACCCGACCATGTCTAGCGTGTTCCCCACGTCGTCGCCGTGTATCTGGAGCCCTTTCCCCCTCCGTCTTCTTCTCTAGTGAGCCGTCACCATTGCCGCACCGTTCTGACCCGTGACCACATTGCCTTCCGTGGCCATGTCCTCTTCCTTATCTTGTCCCCGAGCTCTGCCTCATCTCCGTGACCTTTGCACCTCGTCCGCGTCCTCCCTCATCACCTTGCCATCCCTCCGCGTGACCCTTGGCCACGCGTGCCCGTCGCCGGAGCACAGACACGTAGTCGCGCGCGTGCCACCTCACCCCCTCGTTGCCCCGGCTATTTATAGCCAGACCCGAGCCCCTCCGAGCACTCAATCGCCCTCCCCTCACTCCCAGAAACCTCCCCATCCTGTCAAACGAGCTCGAGGAGCTCCCTTTGCTCGCCATTGCCGCCATGGCCACCTCTGGACTCCTCCTAAATTGGAGCGAGCCGAGCCCTCCCTCTCCTCATAGCCACACCCACTGGAAGCCCCTCACTTCGACGACCCTCCCCTCCATCTCTGCTTCTCGCCGGAGTACCTCAGGCCACTGCCACCTCATTCGGTCTCCGCCTCCCCGTCCTTGTGTTGCCGCAGGATGCAGCCGCCCTAGCTCTCTCCGGTGTGCGCCTCCCCTCTGGATGGAAGCAGCGCCCCGTCCTGAGCTCGCTGGTGCTCTTGTCTCGGTCGGAGACGGCCGGAGTCGCCGGGGCCGTCGCCAGCAGCGCCTCTGCCTCGCCCCAGTTCGTCCAGGCGCGGGAGGAGGAAGACGAGGTGAGGACGAGAGAGAGAGAGGTGCGCGGACCCCACCAGTCATCCTCTTAGGAGCCGGCCCCGCGTTGACCCGCCTACCCACGTGGATAAGTGGAGAAGGCGTAATCCGCCCGTAGGCCTTTTCAGTTTTTGCCTCCAGTGACTTGTTTGTAGAAGTTTATTCACATATTGGTCCCTGGTGTTCAACACCTCATAACTCCGCAAACCGGAACTCCGATTGAGGTGAAACCAACGCCCATCTCTTCGTCTCTTCGAGACCGAACTTCTGGTACCATTTTCACTATGTTTCAATATTCTGAAAATGACCATTTTGCCCTTGCTCCTAATCAGCCCCTCCGAGAGAGTACCCATTCCGACGATTCTTTCCGCGGTCATTCCACACTTATCTCCGGAGCCTTCTTCCTCCCCAGGCAAGCCACAACCACTATTTGTATTATATCCATGCAGAAGCACTGGTTTCCAACTTGAATCTTCAATAAATGTTTGATTGTTTTGCTTTTGCTGTCGTTATTTCAGTTATGCTTATGGATCGGTGTTTACCGTCATGTTTTCTTGCACTCTGTTATTATGTTCTTCATGCTAGCATTACGTTAATATTGGCAATGCTAGGTAATATTACATGTTGGTGATGGTCTTCGGTGCATGACTAACGTCTGTCCCAAGTACCGTTGTTATGCATGTTCCTTTGCACCCAGTTGGTTAAATGCCTGCATGGTAGTTTATCGTTATGTTATTGCATGGTATTTATTGTTGATGCTAGTAGTCATGTTATGCTATGAGTAGTGTTCAAGTTGTGATATTCATGGTCGTTAGTATGACATGCTCATCCAGATAAATGATTAAATGTTGTTGTTATGCTCTTGTTGATTATGTTGCACCTCCATGCTTATTTTGATATCATGTTCATGCATCAAGTTATTTTATCATGGCTCAGCATATTGCATTCAAGTTTAACCGGATTAAATTTACCTTGAACATCATGTTAATGCAACTGGTACCCTATGGGGGGGTCCTAACTGGGTCTATTGTCATGCCTCTCACCGGTGCCTCCCACAAGGGAAGGTTATGCGCGGGCGCTACCCTGATCAGGTAGGACGGCATAAGCCTTGTGTGCCCGTTGTAGAGTATGGATCCTTGTCCCCTTTGGGACCATTTTTCTACGACGGTGGCCGTTGGTGCCTTTAGTAGGCACGGGGCCACCCAGGACTTAGCCCAAAGGGGAGTTGGTCGGAGTGGCCGGGAGAGTGTCATGGCAGTAGGACATTTTTTTCGGAATGCTTTGGTCCACCCGAATGGGAGTGCGAGGCCAGGGTTCCATGGTGTGGGTACAGTGTGCTAACCTCTGCAGAGTGTGTGTGTTATATATATCTATAGCCGCGCCAACGGATACGGGCCCAGTTCATAGTTGGTCACACTGTGGGTCAACAGTAATAATAATGTGCTTAATAACAACCCCAGTTCAATGATGAAAGAAGTTGGTTGATATTTATATGATCGTAAGAGGATCATTGTGGTATCATGAATACCGACTCATTGGATACTTGTGGTGTTATGTGAGAGTCAAGGGTAAAAGTCAAGCTCCTTGTGGTCATAAATGATTACTAAGATATTGTTAATACCAAGCTTGATTGGATCCTGAGATGATTGTGTGATGTCTGTGATGGTAAGTTTGTGCAGGTGATGGTTACGAGATAACCTGAGCAGAGTAAGTTGGTGCATGAAAGTTTCATCATGTTGCATGCTAGTCTCGTCATGTTCATATGTTTATGCCATGCTCGTATTGTTCTAGCTGTATCATGTTGTTCATGCTATGTTGTTCTGATAGCATCGTGTTCCTCATTGCTTAATAATTTGTAATTGCATGCTATTGTTTGTCTTGATTGCTTTAGTTGCTGTGAGCTTGCAAGTACATTCAATGTACTGACCTGGCGTGTCATGCCAGTTTACAGGTCATGCCAGATTTGGTTGCTTGTTTTCCATGGATTCCTTGTTTGCGAGCTAGGATAAGCGTTCCAGCCAGAGTCCCTGCGGAGTGGAGTTCATCACTGTCGTCGTTGTTCCGCTGCCAGTAGTAATTCCGCTGCTTCGTGATGTTCTGCTGCTTGCATGGAGCAACAGTGGCACGCGTAGTTTCGCCATGTCTTTGTAACCCCCTTGTACCCATATAGATTGTAATGAAGAGCTGATTTGTGCTATGCTAAGGAGTGTCGTATTCAAGAAGACTTCTCCTCGATCTCTGGGCTGGAATACGGGGCGTTCCGGTTTCTCTGAGCTGGGGTGCCATAGAAAATAAAACCTTGGCTACTTATGCTTATGTTATATATGATTACTATGAGGTGGAACAAATAGAAGAATTCGTTGCTTTTATGGGCGCTTATGAAATTGAATCTTTGTCTAAAACGTGTGAAAATCTTGATGATGCTGTTTACAGATCTGAAATTTTTGCTATATTTAAATATTGTTATGAGAATTATGAATATAATGTCGATATTGATGCATTTATTGAGGAAGTCTCCGCTGTCCAAGAAGAGACTAATATTTTGCAGGAGTCTATGGAAGAAGAAAGTGATGAAACTGTGAGCTCATTGGATGAAAAAGATGATGAGGAGAGCGAAGAACAAAAGGAGGAAGAGCGGATTAGCAACCCATGCCCACCTTCTAATGAGAGTAACTCTTCAACTCATACATTGTTCAATTTCCCTTCGTGCATACTAAAGGATGATTCATATGATGATTGTTATGATCCCGTTGATTCTCTTGAAATATCCCTTTTTGATGATGCTTGCTATGCTTATGGCCAAGATGCCAATATGCATGTTGCTTATGGAGATGAACTTGCTATAATTCCTTATGTTAACATGAAATTGTTGCTATTGCACCCACGCATGATAGTCCTATTATCTCTTTGAATTCTCCCGACTACACTATAGCGGAGAAGTTTGCACTTATTAAGGATTATATCGATGGGTTGCCTTTTACTACTACACATGATGATTTTGATAGATATAATATGTATGTGCTTGATGCTCCTACTTGCAATTATTATGAGAGAGGAACTATATCTCCACCTCTCTATGTTTCCAATATGATAAAATTGCAAGAAACTGCTTATACTATGCATTGCCTTTACTATGTGTGCACGAATTGTTCTTTTATGACATGACAATGCATAAGAAGAGAGTTAGACTTCGTTGTTGCATGATATATGTTACTTTGTGCTCACTACTAAATTACAAATCATTGTTAATTAAAATTGGCTTTGATATACCTTGGGATCCGGGTGGATCCATTACTTGAGCACTATATGCCTAGCTTAATGGCTTTAAAGAAAGCGCTGCCAGGGAGACCACCCGGAAGTTTTAGAGAGTCATTTATTTTTGTTGAGTGCTTTTATAAAGTTTAAAAAGAAAAAATATAGAGGGGAACCCAAAACTTTTTCAAAAAGAAAAGTGAAAGTGAGAAAGACGATCTTTGTTAAAGTGGGAGCTAGCCTTGAACTTTGTTCATGCTCACGGAAACTTTGTGAATCTTGATTACAGAAACTTTTCAAAAAAAATAATTATCCCCTTGTACAATTCCATTGTATTATAAAAATAATGTGCCAGGGTTGGCCTTTAGGATGTTTACAATGCTTGTTGGTTTGTGCGGTGCAGGACAGAAACTTTGGCTGTGGTGCACGATTTTACATCTTTTTACTGGAACATCAAACGGTTATGAAACTTTTTGCACTATCTTTCTGTACAAGTTATTTATGTTTCCTAATTTTGGCAGAAGTTTTGGGGTACCAGAAGTATGGTAAATGTTCAGATTACTACAGACTGTCCTGTTTAAGACAGATTCTGTTTTTGATGCATAGTTTGCTTGTTTTGATGAAACTATCAATTTCTATCAGTGCATTAAGCCATGTAAAAGTTATATTAAAGTAGCTTCAATGCAAAACAAAATATGAATTGGTTTTCAACAGTACTTAAAGTAGTGATTTGCTTTATTATACTAACGGATCTTACCGAGTTTCTGTTGAAGTTTTGTGTGGATGAAGTGTTCGAAGATCGAGGAGGTCCTGATATGAGGAAAAGGAGGATAGGCAAGAGCTCAAGCTTGGCGATGCCCAAGGAACCCCAAGTAAATATTCAAGGAGAATCAAGTGTCTAAGTTTGTGGATGCCCTAGAAGGCATCCCCTCTTTCTTCAACAAGTATCGGCATGTTTTCGGATTCGTTTCGTTCATGTGCTATGTGCAAATCTTGGAGCATCTTTTGAATTTAGTTTTCACTTTTATTTTATGCACCATGCTTGTATGAGATATTCCTTGGTTGATTTATAGAATGCTCATTGCACTTCACTTAAATTTTTTGAGTATGGCTTTATAGAATGCTTCATGTGCTTCACTTATATCATTTGAAGTTTGGATTGCCTGTTTCTCTTCACATAGAAAACCGCCATTTGTAGAATGCTCTTTTGCTTAACTTATAGTTGTTAGAGCATGGAAATATATTTTGTAGAAAGAATTAAACTCTCTAGCTTCACTTATATCTATTTAGAGCGATGACAGGAATTGGTCATTCACATGGGTAGTCATAAAGTCCTACATAAAACTTGTAGATCACTCAATATGATATGTTTGATTCCTTGCAATAATTTTGTGATATAAAGGTGGTGATATTAGAGTCGTGATAGTTGAGTAATTGTGAAATTGAGAATTATTTGTGTTGAGGTTTGCAAGTCTCGTAGGATCCACATATGGTAACCTTTGTGTGACAAATTTGAAGCATGGGGTGTTTCTTTGATTGTCTTCCTTATGAGTGGCGGTCGGGGACGAGCGATGGTCTTTTCCTACCAATCTATCCCCTAGGGGCATGCGTAGTAGTACTGTGATTCGAGGGCTAATAAACTTTTGCAATAAGTATATGAGCTCTTTATGACTAATGTGAGTCCATGGATTATATGCACTCTCACCCTTCCATCATTGCTAGCCTCTTCGGTACCGTGCATTGCCCTTACTCACCTCGAGAGTTGGTGCAAACTTCGCCGGTGCATCCAAACCCCGTGATACGATATGCTCTATCACACATAAGCCTCCCTATATCTTCCTCAAAACAGCCACCATACCTACCTATCATGGCATTTCCATAGCCATTCCGAGATATATTGCCATGCAACTTCCATCATCATCATATACATGACTTGAGCATTCATTGTCATATTGCTTTGCATGATCGTAAGACAACTAGCATGATGTTTTCATGGCTTGTCCGTTTTTTGATGTCTTTGCTATGCCAAATCATTGCACATCCCGGTACACCGCCGGAGGCATTCATATAGAGTCATATTTTTGTTCTAGTATCGAGTTGTAACATTGAGTTGTAAGTAAATAAAAGTGTGATGATCATCATTATTAGAGTTGCCCCAGTGAGGAAAGGATGACGGAGACTATGATTCCCCCACAAGTCGGGATGAGACTCCGGACTTTATGAAAAATAAAAAGGCCAAAGAAGCCCAAATAAATAAAGAGGCCAAAGAAGCCCACCAAAAAAAGAAAAAAATGAGAGAAAAAGAGAGAAGGGGCAATGTTACTATCCTTTTACCACACTTTTGCTTCAGAGTAGGACCATGTTCTTCATATAGAGAGTCTCTTGAGTTATCACTTTCATATACTACTGGGAATTTTCATTATAGAACTTGGCTTGTATATTCCGATGATGGGCTGCCTCAAATACCCGAGGTCTTCATGAGCAAGCAAGTTGGATGCAGACCCACTTAGTTTCAGTTTGAGCATTCATACACTTATAGCTCTAGTGCATCTGTTGCATGGCAATCCCTACTCCTCGCATTGACATCAATTGATGGGCATCTCCATAGCCCGTTGATTAGCCGCGTCGATGTGAGACTTTATCCCTTTTTGTCTTCTCCACATAAACCTCCACCATCATATTCTATTCCACCTATAGTGCTATATCCATGGCTTGCGCTCATGTATTGCGTGAGGGTTGAAAAAACTGAAGGGCGTTAAAAAGTATGAACCAGTTGCTCGGCTTGTCATCGGGGTTGTGCATGATGGGAGCATTTTGTGTGACGAAAATGAAGCATGGCCAAACTATATGATTTTGTAGGGATAAGCTTTCTTTGGCTATGTTATTTCGATAAGACATAATTGCTTGGTTGGCATGCTTGAAGTATTATTGTCTTAATATCAAATGATAGACTATTGCTTTGAATCACTCGTGTCTTAATATTCATGCCATGATTAGGTATATGATCAAGATTATGCTAGGTAGCATTCCACATCAAAAATTATATTTTTTATCATTTACCTACTCGAGGACGAGCAGGAATTAAGCTTGGGGATGCTGATAGGTCTCCGTCGTATCTATAATTTTGATTGTTCCATGCCAATATTCTATAGCTTTTACATACTTTTAGCAACTTCTTATATTATTTTTGGGTCACATATTAATCCAGTGCCCAGTGCCAATTCCTGTTTCTTGCATGTTTTTTTGGTTCACAGAAAACCCATATCAAACCGAGTCCAAACGGGATAAAAATGGATGGAGAATATTTTTGGAATATTTATGATTTTCGGGAAGAAGAATCAACGCGAGACGATGCTCGAGGGGGCCACGAGGCAGGGGGCGTGCCCCAGGGGGGTGAGCGCGCCCCTGACCCTCGTGGGCACCCCATAAGGCGGTTGCTGCTCTTGTTTTGCCACAAGAAAGCTAATTTCCGGAAAAAAAATTGTGTTGAAGGTTTCAATCCAATCGGAGTTACGGATCTCCGGATATATAAGAAATGGTGAAAGGGCAGAATTAGGAATGCACAAACAGAGAGAGACAGAGAGACAGATCCAATCTCGGAGGGGCTCTCGCCCCTCCCAAGCCATGGAGGCCATGGAACAGAGGGGAAACCCTTCTCTCATCTAGGCAGAAGGTCAAGTAAGAAGAAGAAGAATGGGGGCTCTCCCCACCCCTTGCTTCCGGTGGCGTTGGAACGCCGCCAGGGCCATAATAATCACCGCGATCTACACCAACAACTTCACCGCCCTCATCACCAACTCTCCCCCCCCCCCTCTATGAAACAGTGTAACCCCTCTTTCACCCGCTGTAATCTCTACTTAAACATGGTGCTCAACGCTATATATTATTTCCCAATGATGTATGGCTATCCTATGATGTTTGAGTAGATACGTTTTGTCCTATGGGTTAATTGGTGATTGTGATTGGTTTGAGTTGCATGTTTTATTATTGGTGCTATCCTATGGTGCTCTCCATGTCGAGCAAGTGTGAGGGATTCCCGCTGTAGGGTGTAATATGTTCATGGTTTGCTTATTGTCTGTGTTGTGTGAGTGACTGAAACACAAACACGGATAAGTGGGTCATGGCATATGGGAATAAAGAGGACTTGATACTTTAATGCTATGGTTGGGTTTTACGTTAATGATCTTTAGTAGTTGCGGATGCTTGCTAAAGTTCCAATCATAAGTGCATATGATCCAAGAAGAGAAAGGATGTTAGCTTATGCCTCTCCCTCAAATAAAATTGCAATAGTGATTACCGGTCTAGTTATCGATTGCCTAGGGACAAATAACTTTCTCGTGAAAAAACGCTCTCTACTAAAACTAACTTAGTTGTGTCTTCATCTAAACAGCCCCTACTTTTTATTTACGTGCTTTTTATTATCTTGCAAACCTATCCTATCACACCTGCAAAGTACTTCTAGTTTCATACTTGTTCTAGGTAAAGCGAACGTCAAGCGTGCGTAGAGTTGTATCGGTGGTCGTTAGAACTTGAGGGAATATTTGTTCTACCTTTAGATGCTCATTGGGTTCGACACTCTTACTTATCGAAAGAGGCTACAATTGATCCCCTATACTTGTGGGTTACCAGTGTGCAATAGCAACAATTTCATGTTTAACATAAGGAACAATAGCAAGTTCATCTCTAATAGCATATTTCATATTGGCATCATGGCCACAAGCATCAAGTTCATCAAAAAGGGATATTTCAAAAGAATCAACGGGATCAGAACAATTGTCATAGTATTCATCCTTCGGTAAGAACGAAAGGACATTAAACAATGTATGCGTTGAAGAGTTACTCTCGTTAGAAGGTGGGCACGGGTGATCAATCCGCTCTTCCGCCTTTTGTTCTTTTCTCTCCTCATCATATTTTTCATCCAATGAGCTCACAGTTTCATCAATTCCTTCTTCCATAGACTCCTGCAAAATATTAGTCTCTTCTTGGACAGCAGAGACTTTCTCAACAAACGCATCAGTATCGGAATTGTATTTGTAATTATCATAGCAATATTTAAGGATGGCAAAAATTCCAGGTCTATAAACATCATCCTCAAAAGCTTCATACTTTGAAAACAAAGATTCAATTTCATAAGCACCCTTAAAAGCAACAAAAAAATTTATTCGTTCCACATCATAATAATCATATATACCATTGGCATAAGAAGCCAAGGTTTCATTATCATTAAATTCACATGAAAAGGGAAGATGTGGAGCATTCATCCTAGAGAAACAAGTATAATCTTATCTCAAGCATAGCTCCCAAGCATACCAATGCAACATATGAATTTGATCCAATACCAATTTCCCTTTATGAGTCAAGCAATAATCCCTAAAGTATTCACGTTGATCCAACGTAACTCCAATTATCAAGTTGAATGGAGTTTTGTCAGGATTATTAAAGTGGTGCAAAATATCTTTCACATAACGATCATAGAAGGTTTTAGGAGGTTCCCCATCTCCATGAGTAGCAAGTACCACTAATTTTTTTGGTGTTTCGTGTTCCATATCCATAACTAAAGATAGAGAACAACTTAGAACAGGAAATAAAAACGACTTAGTGATAAAGCAAACGAGCACACACACGAGAATATTCACCTGACGCTATTCCTCCCCGACAATGGCGCCAGAAAAAGGTCTTGATAAGCCACAAGTATATGGGATCCTTTGTAGCATTCTTCGATAAATAAGAGTGTCGAACCTAATGAGGAGCTAAAGGCAGAACAAATATTCGCTCAAGTTCTCTCGACCACCGATACAACTCTATGCACACTTTACGTTTGCTTTACCTAAAACAAGCATGAAACTATTTTGCAAGAATAAAACTACGAGTACTTTGCGAGAATAAAACTACGAATAAATTGCAAGGTAATAAAATTTGATAGCTTTTGTCAACAAGAAAGTCATTTGTCCCTAGGTAATCGATAACAAGTACCGGTAATCATTCTTGTAATTCTATATGAGGGAGAGGCATGAGCTAACATACTTTCTCTACTTGGATCATATGCACTTATGATTTGAACTCTAGCAAGCATCCGCAACTACTAAAGATCATTAAGATTGTGAAACCCAACCATAGCATTAAGTATAAAGTCCTCTTTACTCCCATACGCCATAACCCACTTATCCGCGTTTAGGCTGCTGTCACCCCCGCAACACTGACAATAAGAAAACGATGAACATATTGAAACACCCTACAGCATGGGCCCCTCAGGTTTGCGTGAGACGGAGGGCATCGTAGGACAGCACCATAAATAAAATATACAATATACCAACCAAGATCGCGATTAACCCATAGGACAAAATGAATCTACTCAAACATCATAGGATAACCATAGATCATTGGGAAATAATATATGGAGTTGAGAATCATGTTTAAGTAGAGATTATAGTGGGGAGAATGGATGTTACACCACTGCATAGAGGGGGAGAGAGTTGGTGTTGACGGTAGCAAGATTTTTGATGTAGATTGTCATGATCCTGGCCCCGGCGGCACTCCGGCGCCACCGGGAGAGCGGGGGAGAGAGCCCCTCCTTCTTCTTCTTCCTTGGCCTCCCCACAAGATGGTAGGAGCATTCCACCTCTGGTCATGATCTCCCTCTCTGTTCTCTTCTGTTTCGCGCTCTGCAGATCTAGGCCTTCACGGTTTCTTAAATTCCCGGAGATCCGTAACTCCGATTGCGCTGAAATTTCTACACGATTTTTTCCATACATTATATTTCTTGCGCCAGAAGAAGGGATCCAACTGACGTTTGAGGAGGGGACGATACACTAGGGTGCACCCCGGTGGGCTGTTCTCACTGTGGGCCTCCGTTTGTGTTGATTCCAGCTCCCCAAAATCACATAAATTCCAACATAATTCTCCGTAGATTTTCATCGCGTGTGGACTTCGTTTGATATGAATTTTCTGCGATACAAAAAATATGCAAAAAACAGGAACTGGCACTGGGCACTAGATCAATAGGTTAGTCCAATAAATCATATAAAAAGTTGCCAAAAATATGTGAAAGTTGTATAATATTGTCATGAAACAATCAAAAATTATAGATACAACACAGATGTATCATTCCCATACACGCCCAAGAATCCTAGCAGGTTCGCGCAAAGATTCTTCGTCACGTGCATCATGTCGATTGCAGAGTGGACCTCTAGGTCTTTCCAATAGGGTAGGTCCCAAAATATAGATTTCTTCTTCCACATGGGTGCGCGTCCCTCAGCGTCCTTTGGAACAAATAGTCCGTCGGGACCCTTTCCAAAGAGTACTTGTAAATCATTGACCATAGCAAGTATGTGATCCGTAGTACGGATGGCGGACTCTTCCGATGATCTGCCTCGCCTTTGAAATGCTTGCCTTTATTTCGACATTGATGGTTGGTCGGAAGAAATCGATGATGTCCCAGGTACACATTCTTCCTGCATTTGTCCAAATATATACTTTTGGTGTCATCTAAACAGTGTGTGCTTGCATGGTATACCTTGTTTGTTTGTCCTGAAAGGTTACTGAGAGCTGGCCAATCATTGATGGTTACAAACACCAACGCATGTAAGTCAAATTCCTCCTGGGCATGCTCATCCCACACACATAAACCTTTTCCATTCCACAGCTGTAAAAGTTCGTCAACTAATGGCCTTAGGTACACATCAATGTCGTTGTTGGGTTGGTTAGGGCCTTGGATGAGCACTGGCATCATAATGAACTTCCGCTTCATGCATAACCAAGGAGGAGGTTATAGATACATAGAGTCACGGTGAGGTGCTATGATATCTGCTTTGCTCCCCAAAAGGATTAACGCCATCCACGCTTAAACCAAACCATACGTTACTTGTGTCACCTGAAAAGTCCCACCATGTTCTCTCAATTTTTCTCCACTGCGACTGTCGGTGTCAAAACCGGCGGATCTCGGGTAGGGGGTCCTGAACTGTGCGTCTAAGGCTAATGGTAATAGGAGGATGGGGACACGATGTTTACCTAGGTTCGGGCCCTCTCGATGGAGGTAATACCCTACTTCCTGCTTGATTGATCTTGATGATATGAGTATTACAAGAGTTGATCTACCAGGAGATAAGAGAGGCTGAACCCTAGAAGCTAGTCTATGGTATGATTGTTGATGATAATGAAGATGATACTGACTAAACCCTCCAGTTTATATAGGCACCGGAGGGGGCTAGGGTTACACAGAGTTGGTTTACAAAGGAGGAGGATCTACATCCGGATCGCAGCTTGTCTTCCACGCCAGGGAGAGTCCCATCCGGACACGGGACGAAGTCTTCTATCTTGTATCTTCATAGTCCAATAGTTCAGCCAAAGCACATAGTCTGGCTGTCCGGATACCCCCCTTATCCAGGACTCCCTCAGTAGCCCCTAAACTAGGATTCAATGACGATGAGTCCGGCGCGTAGATTGTCTTCGGCATTGCGAGGCGGGTTCCATCTCTGAATACTCCAAATAAATCCCGAACACAAGGACCGTGTCCGGCTCTGCAAGATAATCCCTCCATATACAACCGTAGAGAGAATAATAATAATCCATGAATCTAATCTGCTGACAATTCCTCGAAAGGTGACACCATGCCATGGTCCGGTTTTTATTCGAACCGTTTTCTTCAACCTGCTTCCGCACACATCAGGAGGCACTTCCGTTGGCACGTCTTGTCAAAGCAGAGATCGTGTCCCCTTATCGCGGGATCCTCTTCAATACGGGCGTGCGTAGCCTAACCATATCATCAATTGCGGTAAGTGGGGAACGAGCAGGCCCCATTAGGCAAGCGGGAAGGCGTAAAGTTTTATCGCCTTTATAAAGGGGAAAAGCCTCCTCCTTTCTACCCACGCCTTCTTCTGCTTCTTCTCGCCGCTTTCCTTTCGTCTGAGCCCTAGAGCCCAAGCATTCATCCTCCCCACCAAAAAAGGCCCTCCGAAAATGTCCGGATCTGGAGCGGGAGGCAAGTGGATGGCCTCCTCCGTCCAGGAGAAGGATATCAAAAAGCTACGGGCGGTCGGATATCTGGCCAAGAAAATCGGCCACCATCTTCCAACGGCGGTACAGATTGTCCCTACTCCGGAGCCCCATGAGAGAGTTGTATTCCTCCCCCATTTCATCCGCAAGCTCGGGTTTCCCCTCCACCCTTTTGTTTGCGGCATCATGTATTACTACTGGATTGATTTCCACGATCTATCCCCCAATTCTTTCCTCAACATCTCGACATTTATCGTCGTGTGTGAGGCCTTTCTCCGAAACTCGCCGCATTTCGGGCTGTGGCTCAAGATCTTCAACGTGAAACCCAAAGTGGTGAGTGGCGAACACGCCGAGTGCGGAGGCGCCATGGTGAGCAGGATGCCCAAGGTCACATGGTCGACGGGTACTTTCAACGACTCCATCAAGGAGTGGCAGCAACAGTGGTTCTATGTCACTCAGCCGCGCGGCAAAAAGTGGGCCGTTGCTCCTGAGTTTCGATCTGGAGCCCCTTTGCGGCTCACATCCTGGCCCAAGAAGGGCATAAACTGGTCGTCGTCGAACAAACTGTCAGTGATCCAGGCGCGCGTCAAAGGTATGGAAGACAAGGCCATCAGGCTCGTTGATGTGGTCCAGGTGATGTTGGTCCGCCTGATCCTTCCCTGCCAGCACAGAGGCCGTAATTTGTGGGACTATGACCCGGCCGATCACCAGACCCTGCGGGAGCTATTCGGATCCTTGCGTAAGGATATTTGGAAGGTGCTCTTTATGTCCGGCAAACCGTGGCCGGACTCTGCCGCAGACCGCGGATACCAATTGTCCCACCCCGCTAGTCCGGTAAGTCGTCATCGCATCTTGGTTATTCGCATGTTTCATTGATACACCCCGGAGGGGATATTTATTTTAAGGTGTCCTTCCACGATTACTTCAGGAGTGGACGAAGGTGGCGGAGCGGATTCATTGTCCGGCCCCGCTGCCGGAAGAACCGGCGGGACCTCTTCTGACGAAGATGTTGGTCCCAGCGCCTTACAAGGCGCCGAAGAAAGACGCCAACAAGAAGGCCAAGGAGACCAGGAGCAGTCTCCATCGTCGGGGCGCTTCGGCCTCCCTCCTCCAGAGAGAATGAGGAGGAGGAAGAGGATGAGGATGCGGAGGACAAGGAAGAAGAGCCCAAATCCCTTACGAGGGGGAGGAAGAAGAGGGCCACCTCCTCATCCTTAGAGGCAGATTTGCCTAGGAGGGGAAAAACATCCGTCCCCGAGGCATCCACCATGGCTACCGACAGCAGCCCGGAGTGGGATCCCAGGGTCTAGCCCCTGGTAAAATCGTAAGTGCTCGAAATCCGGACACGTCCATGCGTCCAGAATTTAATAGAATGCAATATTTTTGATTCGCACTGTACTTTTTATAGTCCGGCGAGGTCTCCGGCCCAACAGGACTCATCAGAGGACTCGTTGAGTTCCGATGCTTTGCAGAGTGAGACCCCTCCGAGGGCTCCTTCCTCGAAGCTTGGCTGTGACACTGAGGTGTCATCGAAAAAGGGCCTGAGCCAGGGGGGCCCACCTTGGAGGCCGGACGCGCGGGAGCGGTGGTTCCCATGAATATCGACGGCGAGGGTGATCATGGATCCGGCCCACAGTCGGACACAGTCCCGGAGACCCTGAAGGCTCCGAGATCAGGCAAGCAGCCCCTTGTGACTGGAGGGGGTGATCCTACTCCGCCCGCGACCTCCGTCCAACCGAAGGCGTCGGGCGGCCTATCGACAACACTGGAGAGCGCGTCCATTATTCATGAACACCGCACCCTTATGGGCGTGGTGATAGAAAAGATTCAGGCCGTCGAGAGCGGACTGAATGAATCCCGCGTTAGCCTGATAAAAGGCTTGGAGGTATGTTGTAGAAGACAGTCATAGTATAGATAGTATCCCCTGATACACTGTTCGTAGAGGACAAGAACCGGACAGGGGATCAACGACCCGTCCACGGGAGACTTAGCTAATGACACATATATATTTTTTATGAATCAGATGTCTGCGGCGACTGCCTCTTCTCATGCCGCGGAAGTGTCCGGACTCAAGTAGAGTCTGGCGCTTGCTAAAGAGGAACTCGGTCGAGTGAGGAAGCAACTGGAGGATAGGCAAGGTATGTTTTGAAACTTTTAGTAAGTTTTTAGCACAAGTAAGTAGTTGTGACTATCTTTAAAGTATATATATCGCGCTCTCCAGGGGAGAATGCCGAAGTGGAGGTGCTCAAGAAGGTTGTTGCCTTGGCCGAAAAGAAAGCGGCCAGAGAGCAGGCTCTCCATGAGAAACACGAGGCAAGGGTCGTGGAAGCTGAACAAGAGCTTCAAGAAGCCGTGGGCAGAAATGAGAGCTTGGGGCAGAGCCTTTCATTTAAGGAATACGAACTCACCCAAGCTCTCCAGACCGCAAATGAGGCTCGGGAGGAAGCCCAGGCTGCACTGAAAGATATCCAGGAGGCGCGGAAGATTGCGGCTGGTAAGGGCCCCCTTCTTCTTCTTTTTTTTGAAGTACCTTATGCTTTCGTAGGGAAGATTCATGGTGACCCATTGAATCCTAACTTTTTCAGGGGAATTTGTGGATTTGCCACGCAGCATCTCTGATGCTGCCCAATTCTGTCGAGCTGAGAAAAAGGATACTGCGGAGAAGCTCTTCTGGTCGTAGTATTTGGCGCCGAATTATCCGGTGCCATTTATCGGCCTGCTCAGACAGCTGATCGAACTGCATCAGGCGGCCGAACTAGCCATGAAGGATTTGATTATCCGGCTGTGGCCTGCCGAGCCCATACCGAGCAGTTTCTTTAGGCTCGTGAAGCAGATTGTGAAGGCTTGCCCTCGGCTGGATGTCATTAAGCGGTCAGTTTGCATAGAAGGGGGGCGAATGGCATTTGCCCATGCAAAGGTGCACTGGGGGAAGCTTGATGTTGAGAAGCTGATGACCGAGGGGCCGCCGGAGGGGAAGGAGCACTGCAAGCCTGAACTATATTATGATGGCGTCCTGAAAGGCGCCCGCCTCATGGTCGAGGAATGTACGAAAGACATTATTTTCCCCTGAAAGCAGTTGTGCTATCCTTTGTAAGGCAAGACAGAGTCACTTATATGTAAGTGCCTGTTATGTGTAAATTTTATTCATGTGCGGCCGTTTATGTTAGTCTTGAGAGTTGGCCAATCGTCGGCTTCTGCCCCCACGTAGGAACTACGGGGGTGTTTGGGATAAACCTGAGCACTCTTTATCCCATTCTTGGGTCCACGAAGGAGGTGTTCAGCACAACGAACCAGGCAATCGGACTATAAGGCTTTATTACTCTCACTTAGCCATAGGATTTCGAGTATGGGCGGCGCAGCCCCTGGTGTTCGGAAGACCGCACAGGGGGCTCTGATAGCGCTTGATTGGTGGACCGATCCCTCGCACGCTGCATTTTATTATGGCATTATGCGGAATAAATCCTTAAAGATTTGACAACCTCTCGAACAGCTGACCAGCTCGCGCCTTATCATGACAGTCGGTTTTCGGCTTTCTCTACTGAGGTGTTCGTCCGGCAGAACCAAGACACAATCGCAGTAGTTCTCCCAGCGCTACCTTAGCCGATATTGTGGAACGTAAGGTACCAAAACATGGGAGCCGGCAAATCCAACCAATGACCCAAGACATGATTCGGAGCTGATGCATATAATGCTATAAGTTCAGGGTGCCAGACAACCGAGAAGGTGTTCGGACTTTAGATGCCGTAGTATGGGTGCGAAGAAGCCCCTGATATTTGAAGGCATAACACGATGTTCGGATGCAGTTATCACAAAATGTCGTTGAAAAAATAGCAGATGGGCGTCGAATGACTCTACATACTGTATTTAAGTAATACGCCTATGCGTATGAGTATGGTGTATGTTATAAAAGAGAGGCATGACGGCCGAACCTGTTGGGGCCGAGCGGTGGTTGGCTGTTCGCGGGTCCGGAATTGTTGGACTTGCAATATATTCAAAGCCACTCACAGGTTTTTCAGAATTGTTGGACTTGCAATTCTTTTATAGAAGAATTAAATCCAACTCAAATATTTATTGATTTAAATCCAAATAGCCAAAATAATTCCTCAAAAATGTTCCATATTTTTGGTTTGGACCAAAACCCTTGCCAAAGATATTAAACATCATTGAAGAGCATTTTGGAAACATTGGATGCATTTTCCAGGGTTATTTGCCCTTCTTTTAATTAAAATTTTGAGGCTTCCAAATTTCCTCAATTCATGTTTCAAAAATTGAAACATGATGCAAGCAAGATGCAAACACTAGACAGCACCAGAAGCTAGGGATGTGACAACTCGCCCCCACTAAACAAGAATCTCGTCCCGAGATTCGACATGTGAGGTAAGAACACAGAGGGGACACAGAACTAACACAGTCTTCATGATCCATTGCTTCATATTGATCTTGACGTCTTTGCCTTCGAGATCTTGACGCAACACGATGACGACAGAAGGGTGCTCTACAAAAAACGATCTCCTCGAAGATCGAGCACTCAAGATCAACTCATGGAGTGAGCATTGAAACATCTCTTGAATTGGGACACAAAACATACATCAAGAGGGATGGATAGTAATAGATGATGAGGTTTGATTTGGTAGACAACAATTCCACACTAAAGTAGATGGTGGATGCGTTTCAATGTAGCGAGGACTGAATTGCCATGATCCCATAACGGGGAACCTTGGGAGGGGTGACTCGTAGAAATATCCCCTTAAGTGGCAAAAAGAATTACCTTGTTGAAAACAACACAAGGGATGATTTTAGTAACTAGGGAGAAGCTCAACAGTAGAGAGTGAGTCCACTGTTTGAAAAGGTTATAGCATAACCGAGGAAACTAAGAGCACTATGCAATTAACGCCGACGATAAAACCTAGCACTTGCCCGGGCTCTCAAGAACTTGAGCATTTCCATATTCATCAAGGTTTTACCAATATCCGAGTCAAGGATCCTGGCAACACAACATACTACCATGATGAATAGCGATGGATAATGCAGATGCAAAGGAAGATAACACCTTCTCGGATTTCACCTTAGCGAGGCCAAGGGACGAAATCCGAATGATCGACCGAGAGACACTTAGCACTCCGCTTCTAATGTTCTCCTTGATATTCTAGCTACCACGATCATGCTTTAAAGCATCGACATGGCCATCAAGTAAAGGTCGGACTTCGGGAGCACAAAATCCATAGGGATCAACTTCTAGAATAAGTCATGCAAGATCCTCATGGGAGGTGACCAAATCGCTTTATCAAGATACTACAATAATAGTTTTTCCGGCTAGGTGCGTCCACTTTACCGGAACCTACATCATAGTTCTTGGGAGAAGTGCCAACCATCACACCTGCCTGAGATTCAAGTCTAGTTGGTAATAGGATATTTCAGACAACATGTTTGGAAAAGAAAGTTTGCAACACAAATCGACAAGATGACGTTGCGAGATTCTCGGGAAATGAACTACGATAGCAAGCTCCAAAACATGAGTTGGTTCTGCTACACACATGTGAACATGTTGTCCAACACAAGCATGACCACGTAGAAGTCTTATAATAAACACTATCGAGTTCAGGTTAGGATCCATCATCAAGGATTTCGAAGTCTTTACGCGCGCTAGACTTCTTTTTCTTGAACAAATCAATCAGTGGCTTGGGGTGCTAGGAATTACGCATGGAGTGGAGGTAATTAATCTACCAAACCACAGAATACTTCGCACATGCATGACTGACTTGGGACGATTCCAGGGGAAGCAAAACTAACTTTCTCAAATTCACGGCGGCAACTTACACCTAATGCACGTGAACTTGGAGAAAGTCACTTCTTTCATCCGAACATATACTTCATGAATGGGGCATGAAGAAAATTCTTACACAAGTTCCCAACACCAGCTGGATGTTCAACACGAATCATGGAGGAGACAAAATGCCGCTGATGGGCTCAACAGCAACTCATCGGAATTTCCATATCACTGGACTTCCACCATTATGTGAACAATGTGATAGTATTGGTCAGACCAAAAGATGTAATGGTGTATGCTCGAGGAATTAACCACGAGTAAGACAACATTACGAATATCGTTGGTTCTAACTTGATTTAACAATAGCCCACACTCAAATCGAAGTTTTAATAATAGGTCCAATAACTGATCACCGGGACCAATCGTTGAAGATATCATCTTTCTTCAACATACATACAAGATATCCCTTAACATGAACTAAGTCGGACAAGCTTTTATCCTCCAGCTCTCCAAGTTGATGTATAGCTTAACCAACTAGCTCAGGGGTATCTTACACGGATTCTTGGAGAAAGGGTGGTTTACAGGAATAAACCAACTTGATCACGACTCATCATAGCGGTTGGGTGACGACCTGGTGATACTTCCGGTGATCACGCACCACCGATATGATATTAAGGTCGAGAACAATCTTGCTTTCGAGACAAGACGATAAGATCAAACGAGCGAGGGATTACAAAATCCTAACTCATTGATCGAAGAGTGCACCGGAAATAGGGACTAGGTAACACCATCAACCTTAGGACGATGATTCAATAACCAACATGCTAAGGAGGAAATTATTGTCCTTTAACTACCAAGCAACAGAGTTGCTAGGAGTATAGATTTCATACATCACGATTCACTTGTCGGCGTTCCGGTTGCAACAACGTGGGGACTGAGAAATGAATAATGATGGAGAGAGTATCACTGTATCAAGAGTTCCTAGGATGGTGTGCAATTCTCATGGCATTCTCGATATAAAGATGGTAATACTACAAGGTAGAACAGAACAAAAGCTGGGTTGGCATTTTGATCTACGAGGTACAACTACTTTGACCCAATCTCGGATGTGGGTGAGGTACTGGAGTTTGTTTCTCCTAGTCATTCCGTAATAGAATGACTTGACGGACCACAAGAGTAGTGGGCATCGAGGAACACGAAAGCATAACTACTCCTGACTATCAATTGATAGACGAGGGCCGGAAAACAACTAAAGACGGACAACTCAAAGAACATATAACTTTCTGAGTTGTGGATGCATAGGTTAGTATGTCGAGTCAAATTCAACATATTTCTTCCGGATAACCCATGCAGAAAGGTAGAACTGGCAGAGTCACGATATAGAATGGAGAACTCATTGAGAGCACTCTTGTTGTGATCTCTTGGTTCAAGGAACTTACGCCATAAGCAGTTCATGGTATTTGGAAGAAGGAAATACCATGGACCTCGAGGACTATCGCAAGGTTACTAATATCCTAAAGGAACGAGCAAACACTATCAACATGAAGTGCGTAGGGTGAGTTTCGGGTTCACAACCCGGAAATAGAATACCTACTAACTAACTGGCATCACAGGATGCTTTCAAGAATAACGGCCAGAATCATCACACTGGGAACACAAAACATGGCTAAATTACTAGGTGATCCCCTAAGACACCTAGGGTCATAATAATAGCTCCAACCTATATACCGAGGCAATGAAGTACCTCAACACACTATCTAGTGTGGTTAATCTGGCACAAGGAACTTCAGAACGGTAAGAAGGAATTTGCAAATGCATCAGACTGTTTAGAAACCTGGGATGACTCGGACAGCATAACGGCTGTAAATGCTCAAAAGATTTGAGACATTCTGCAAAATGGTGGCATAACCACTCGAACATCACAATATCAAGGTTTCGAGATCAACAGTCAACATACGGAAGTAGTAGGAACTGAACAGAGACTTAAATCCATCAATCCTATAAGTCTACGGATTAGTAACACGTGATACTGATAGAAAGAAGAGAAAGCCTAGTTCCTTAACCCTGTAGGGAAGATAACGTGACTCAGATCAGAATGCATAAGGTATAAGGAGTAAAAAGAGACTTACGTTCCATCCCGCAATCAATTCCCTTATATAACTAAAGAATTTCTAGACTCAACTTCGACCAGTTTGGCTTGGTAATCCTACAGGCAGTCAAGCTCTGATACCAAAGCTGTCAGGACCCCGACTCAATGCCACACCGATCTAGCATGTAACACCTCATATCACTTTGCGGCCTCACGCACGGTATTCCCACGGGTGTCGCCTTACCAGGTCCGGGACCGTTTGCGCCTTTTGCCACACGTATATGATAGTGTCGCTAGCATCCATATGTCAAGGAGCCCGGGCTGACATGGCTAGTCGTGAACCCAAAGTGGCACTAACTTACAGGGACAGGCATACATGACCCAGCAACGAACGTGTCGGTCATCAGCGAGTGAATCCGGGCTGTAGCAACTGGGCTAGCAGGACTCCGGTAAACCGGGCTGTAGCAGGCTAACAGGACTCCGGTAGACACCACGTGACATTTCCCCAAAGGGACAGACACAGAAACAAAGAAGGACACATGCCGGCCAGCCTAAGTGTTCCGGAGCAGTAGCAAGCTACCAAGGCTCAGTGGAAGCACTAGGACACATTTCCCGGTAAGAGAGGCTACCAAGGATAAACAACTAGATAGTCAGATCCCACACATACCAAGCATTTCAATAGCATACACACAATATGCTCGATATGTACAAATACAACATGGCATCACAACATGAGTCTCAACTCAAGTATTTTATTCAATAGGCTCCGAGGAGCGAGACATTACAAACATCGGTCTCATGACCCAACATTCAGAGCATACAAGTCAAAGCACATGCAGAAGCTTAACATGTCTGAGTACAGACATCTACAAATGTAAAAGGTTGAGAAGCCTGACTAACTACTAGATCCTGCCGAGGGCTCAAGATCGTAGCTGAGGTAACAAGCTAAACGTCGAAGTTCACGCGGAACTACTAATGAGACTGAAGTCTCTCTGCAAAAACATAAAATAGGCAAACATGAGTACAAATGTACCCAGCAAGACTTACATCAGAACTAACTACATATGCATCATTATCAACAAAGGGGATGGTGTGGTTTAACTGCAGCAAGCCAGCTTTGACTCGGTGGCTATCCTGAACTACGACTGCAAGTAACTCTTTTGAGGTGGCGCACACGAGTCCACATATGCACCATATCAATACACCACTATGGATCTGCTCTCGTCTTCCTACGAGAACGCCATCCATAGCACTCACGCTTATCTTGCGCATTTTAGGGTATCCACTTCAAGTTATCTATAAACTGTACAGGCAACCCAGAAGTCCTTTACCGCGGACACGGCTATTCGAATAGATCATATTAACCCTGCAGGGGTGTACTTCTTCACACACGCTCTCGCCACTTACCTCCATGTACACGTCATGTATCTCGGCAACCTTCAAGCGGAAGCCTGGCGAGGGTGTCGGCCATGACCTGACTAACCACACAAGTCTCTCATCCAGGTTTATCGCCTATTCGGGTTCCATCCGCAAGGAGATCCGGCCGGGGTGTCGCTCACAGCCCCAAACGATGTGTGCAGGGTTCCCAAGCCCACCATCCGAGTGCCACTTGGTACACCGGGCCACTGTGCCTAGTCTGTCCCAAGCCCACCTATACCGGGTGCCACTTGGTAGACTACTAGCACTACCTACAAACACCAGAAACTAGGTGCAACTCCTGGATAGAGATCGAGTCTGTTAATAAGTTGAGAGAGTCAATTAAGGATCCCAATGTGTGGTAGTAGTTGTTCATGGATCACAAACACATAACTCAGTTCCTAAGAACGGCTTCAATGAGACAACCCACCATGTACTCCTACATGGCCTCTCACCGCTACCTTTACCAAATCGTGTTCACACACTTAGCTCTCAACAGTAGGACATGTTCACACACCTCCAATTCATGCCTGATGAATCAGACCTGACACAACTCTAAGCAATAGCAGGCATGACCAACAAGCATGAATGAGTAGGCACATCAGGGCTCAAACAACTCCTACTCATACTAGTGGGTTTCATCTATTTACTGTGGCAATGACAGGTCATGCAGAGGATAAAGGGGTTCAACTACCGCAGCAAGTAACAGTTGTATCGTTGTTGTCCTAATGTAGTAAAATAGAGCAGGAGCGAGAAAGTGGGATTGTATCGGAATGAACAAGGGGGTTTTGCTTTCCTGGCACTTCTGAAGATAGTAATAGTTCTTCATCGGTGTCATCAAACTCATCGTCGGAACAACGTCTACTGAGAGGGGACAAATGCCGGCAAACAAGGAAGAACACAATCAATGCTATGCAACAATATGATGCATGATCATGACATGTCAATATGATGCGGTTTGAGCTAATGCAACTAGCAACCAGATTAAATGAAGTTGGTTTGAATCCAAGATTCTAATTCAAACTCCATATGTGGATATTTAAATGCCATTTATATGATTTCTGCTAAACATCAGCTATAAGTTGTTCTAACATGCATGAAAATGGTACAGATGGATAGATTGGATTTTTCTGATCATTTTTCATATATAATTTATCTCATTTGGAGTTACGGTTGAATTTCTATGATTTTTACAAGTTTTAAACATTTTTTGGAATTTCCAGGATTAATAAAAAAATCTAGAAAATCAATTATTGCATCAGCAGTGCGTCAGGGTGACGTCAGTAGAGTCAACAGGGCTGCCCCAGGTCAGACTTGACCAGGGGGTCCCACTGGTCAGTGTCACGGTGCTGGTTACGGTCGCTGACGTGTGCGCCCAGTCAGCGGCCACGTCAGCGGGTCAACTCAGGCATGTGGGTCCCTCTGAGTTTTAAACTAACCTAAACAGAAACAAAACTGGGATAAATTAGGGCGTGGGGCCCATGCGTTAGTGGCCCAGGGGGTTGGTTAGCGGTGTGATTAGGCCCTAATCACGGCCACATCGGCGGTTAACCGCTGGTGACACACAGACGCGGCGGCGTCGCTCGTCCCGACGACTCTGGCAACGAGAGGAGGCGGGGTTGGGCTCTAAGGCTGCAGCGCGACGAGGCGGATCGGGTGGTGGCTCTGGGGCTGCCGGAGATGGCCTGAGGCGGCGGCGGCGTCAAGCGGAGCGGCGCCGGAGCACGGCTCGACCATTGCGATGCTACGAGCGTCGGCAGAACGACGGGTACGGCAGGCGAAACACAACGGGGTTAGGGGTAATCGACGACGGAGCTCACAGTGAGGTTGACGGGCGCGAGAGCGAGGTCGGGGATGCGTTGGTGCGGCCGGAACGGCGACGGCGATCTCGGGCGGCCGGAGGTGAAGACCACGATGGTGGAGGCGATGCAGAGCTTCCCGGCTCGCGTGGATCGACAGGAAGGACGGGGGCATCACAGCAGTTCTTATGGAAGCAACTACGAGGTGAGGGGTTGGCGGTGGACGCGGCAACAGTGGGCGGCGGCGACGGCTCCGCTCGGGCGCGAGCGAGGGAACAGAGGAGGGGGCGGGAGAGCCAGAGAGCGAGGGGAAAGTGAGGGTAGGCGTCGGGCGTCTACGTGGCATGAGGGGGAGGCAGGAGGTGGCAAGCAGGAGGTGGCCGCGTTCGGCTGCGCGCTCGCCACACACCTGCTTCTCCTTCTGGCAGAAGGTTGAAGAAGCAGGCAGAACTAGCTGGGCTGGGCCAGCCAACTGGGCCGCCATGGGGCCTGGCCAGGTGGGCCGCCAGGTACAGGTAAGCTGGGCCAGGTTAGTTTCCTTCTTTTTTTCACATTTCTCTTTCTGTTTTCTAATATTTCAATTATGTTTTGATTTGATTCACAGCCCAAATCATTTAGTAGCTTCTAAAAATATTTATGTGGCTTGATGCAATATATTCAAAGCCACTCACAGGTTTTTTAGAATTGTTGGACTTGCAATTCTTTTATAGAAGAATTAAATCCAACTCAAATATTTATTGATTTAAATCCAAATAGCCAAAATAATTCCTCAAAAATGTTCCATATTTTTGGTTTGGACCAAAACCCTTGCCAAAGATATTAAACATCATTGAAGAGCATTTTGGAAACATTGGATGCATTTTCCAGGGTTATTTGCCCTTCTTTTAATTAAAATTTTGAGGCTTCCAAATTTCCTCAATTCATGTTTAAAAAATTTAAACATGATGCAAGCAAGATGCAAACACTAGACAGCACCAGAAGCTAGGGATGTGACAACTCCACAATGCACCGCATACTGGGCATGCGTTCAAATCCTCGTACGCACCGCGGTAGAGGATATATGTGGTCATTCGGGCATGCATATATCTTCTGCACCTCCAATCCTAGAGGGCATAGAACCTTCTTTGCTCCGTACGTACTGTCGGGCAATTCGTTATCCTTTGGAAGCTTCTTCTTCAATATTTTTAGTAGATTCTCAAATCCGTTGTCACATACACCATTGCCTGTCTTCCATCGAAGCAATTCCAGTGTGGTACCGAGCTTTGTGTTGCCATCTTCACAATTTGGGTACAACCCTTTTTTGTGATCCTCTGACATGCGATCGAACTTCAACTTCTCCTTTTCACTATGGCATTGTCTCTTTGCATCAACAATGAGCCGGCGAAGATCATCATCAGGCACATCGTATGGTTCCTCTTGATCTGTCGGGGATATACCCCGCGGTATGACCTGGGCGGAAGTATGACCCGGTCGGGCTTGGCGTTTTTATTGGTAACCCACCGGAGGATTGGCGGCTCACTGGTCTGACGACTCATGAGCCTGACGACTCACGGATGGCCCTAACGGCGGGTCAGATAGAAGACTAGGCCCAAGGACCAGAAGGCCGACTCATGTTATGGTGGGCCGGTTTACGAGGAAAGGCATAAGGAGTTTTCCCTTAAGGGGGCAGACTAGGATTCCACTTGTAATAGAATAGTCCTAGTCCTACTAGGACTCCACATGTAACCCGGCCCTCCAACTTATATAAGGAGGGGCAGGGCACCCCAAGAGGTACAAGAAAAACAATCTCTAAGGCTAGACACAACTAAAGGGGAGCCAACTTATGCGGCGTCTCCCTCATGAGCATAATTAGACCTAGCCACAAACAGCATGTAGGGCTATTACCGGATGATGTTTCCCGTGGTCCGAAGTTGTCTAAATTCTTGTCTTGTCGATCGATCCACCTCGCGTCTCTCGTCCTGATCAACCCCTGTTAAGCTACCACATGGTTGCGTTGGCCTCATGACAAGTCCTCATACTAGGACATCTATTGTGACAAATCCACGACAGTTGGCGCCCACCATGGGGCTGCAGACGGGGGGATTGAGTTCTTGGAGGGATTTCTCGTAGGGATCGAGAAGCTCGCGATTGCTTAGATGGAGAACAGTTCAGGCTGGACGGAGCGAGCGGGCTTTTCGGCCCGCTCGTGGCCCGTTCTGGACCGGACCGATCGGTCCAGGCTCGATGATGAAATTGGCCGATCCAGTTACTGAATTTCAGCCAGAAATTTACTCGGTCCGGTCCGGTCTTTAACCGGTCCGACCGAGCGGACCGAAGATACAGATCGTTCCTAGACGTCGCAGACGCCGGCGACGCCCTGGCCATGCCCTGCTTCGTCGTTGTTCACCGGAATCAATCGTAATTCAGCCAATTGAAGAGATAGGGGCAAGAGGTAGAAGACTCAGGTCACGCTCTCAAGTTTGTTTCCTATTATTCAGTCGAACAGAAAAGAGAAAGGACAAGAGAAACGGGATTAGATCCGATAATCACGGCACCATATCTCACGACTAACTCCACGCTGCCGCTTCCTTTTATTTAATCAAACAGAGAACAGAAGGAAGCTCCTATTCCTGCGTAAGAGGCTTACCAAATCTGTATGTGCAATCGTTGTTCAGTTTCGTCAGAATCTTCAGTTTCGTCAGTATTTTCAGAAACTTCATTATATTCAGCAGCGGCAAACCCTGATGAAGAATCCCACAACAACGCTGGTTGCACGCGGTGATGAGAAACTCGCGGGCCGTTTTTGCTTTCCTTCTTTTCGTCGAGCAGATAACAAAAATAATTACAGAAACGAGGTTTGATCCGTCAATTACGGCGTCATCCCACGACTAACCCCACGTAAAACTTGATCCTCTAATCACGGGAAGGCCCATACGCACAAAATCGCTGGCTCATGCACGCTTTAAATTGCTTGCATGTAGCGGAAAACCTGAACAAACGCGCGCATGTAAACAATTGCGCCCCGGCCGGCCGGCGCCACCGCGTCCCCTTGCTGCCATGTGTGAAGTGTCGTCGTTCTCGCCCGTGTCCAGGAGCTCGCAAGAGTCGTCTCTCGCGCCTGCCGTGGTCACGACCTTGCCGCCGCCGCCGGTCCTCTCGGTCCGGCCCGAGCTTTACGTCCGCCGGTCCGGTCCAAGAAAAGAGGACCGCGGCGCTGCTCGGTCCGGTCCGGTCCGGTCCGCCGGCGGCCGATCTAAATGGCGGCTCGGTCAGGGACCGGACCGGCCCGGACCGTGTCCACCCTGAAGAACAGTAGGCACAGAACAATCGTGAAAGATAACCTGGCAAGGAACAGTTGTTGGACTCTTTAAAGAATTTCGTCGGCGGCCGGATCAGCTAAATTTTGCTGGTTAAACTTTGAAGCTGGGAGTACGAGATTTATGTTTGAAGAAAAAAAATATAGGATTGCATCTTTTCGCCGCCACAGGTGCCATGGCGATGTGTTGATCTGGAGCCAGATCGATTTCGGGAGCGCTACTGCTATCGCTAGAAGTCCGGACCGACAAGGTTTTCCATCGTGTGCAAATCACCAGGGCAGCAGCCGTTTGTCCATTGAAGTGGCTGCTGTCAAATCGCAAGACACCCCTACCCAGCAGCTGGCACAATCAAGTCGCGAGACGGACTCGTACATCAATCACCAAAAGCAAGTCAACTTGCATGAGAAAGCTGCAAATCAAATAGCAAGTGCTACTTCTATACGTATGGGCAAGACCATATCAATCAAACAAGTATTACTTTAATTGGTACTCCGTCCCGCGAAGGAGTCTAAGATGAGATTTTTTAACTCCGATTGCTATGGACAAGAGGAAATTACAGGAAGCCAATTCAGGATTCAAAGAAAGGAAAAATTACCACTGATACGTGTATCATTGAAGAAAAAAGAGAGAGCAAGAAATGGTGACCACGACTCGAATTCACCGCGACGAGCCGCCATCGCGCCTGGTTTCCTACGAGCTGCTCCTCCTTACTCCCGCGTGAGATCGCCCATGTTGCCTGGCATGGCCTCAACTTCTGTTGCAGGTCGCCGGGCCCTCTGCTGGTCTCCGTTTCGGCCGCAGCCCGGTGCCTCCAAGTCGCGTTCTTCCATGCTGAGCTGGGATATTTATCATCAACATATTCAAGAGCCGCCGTCCGGGTTGTGAATCTGGCGTTTGCCTGCAGCTACACCAATCACCTGATTAGCTCCACACATAAGATGCCGCCCTGACGGATTGTCGAGCCGCCGTCGCGCCTGGTTTTCATAGCGAGCCGCCCCTGCTGGCCTCCCTTGCTACTGACAATTGCTACACATGGTAAAAGTAAACCTGGCTGGAACCATCTGATCAAAAGAAATAGAGTACAGAGAAGAGGAAGCGGCCAAGCTGGCCATGTGATGTTAAGAAAATCATGCTTCTCATGTCCCATCAAATTGGCATTTACCTATGCTGTTTTTTCATCCGGGATATCTAGTATTATCAGACGGCAGCATCCATGGTCATCCGACAAAATATCATGTGTTACTTCTCCTATGCTTTATCATCACATATATTCAATAATTCCACAACAATTATTCTGGCCTGCAGCGTTTTTTTATGCAGAACAATTACAAAAGTGGTAATTATCGTGCATACGGAGTGCGCGCCAGCATTGTTCTGCCAGGTCGTCCGTGTCATGCTATCTGGTGGAAAAGACCAAGGCCTCTCTGCTTCGTTTCATTGTTGAGCCGTCGCTCGACCATTGCTTATGCAACAACTATTATTGGGGGCAATAAAAGCAATTCAAGTTACAACAGTACTAGACAAAGGAGGGTCACATGGATGTTACTGCTACATCCGCTAGACGTACATACAAAGATGTTGCATTGAGTTGCCGCGACCATTCTAAACCGCAGTCACATGATGAGCCGCCGACTGCCCCGGGTCAACTCCCATCTGTTTCAAGCTGTTCAAGTCGCCTCCGCCGTCGCAAACATGCTCCTGCTGCAGTTTCTGAGCCGCCACCATGGTGATGCCTCTGTTTCGCTGCTGTGTTGAGCCGACGGAGCCGCATTGAGCCACCTCTGCTATGTTGAGCCGCCCGGACTATATTGAGACGTCGGTCTGCCTGAGCCGCCTCTGTTGCGTTGAACGGATCATCCATCATCTGAACAATCAGGTGATATCTATCCGTTTTTAAGTTTATATTATTTAGCATATATTGCTTTTTGTCAAAGAACAATTGCTCTGGCTCGCGATGTTTTCTATGCAGGACAATTACTCACTGCAAGAATGATCGTTATGTCATGGATATAAAGCTCGCACCAATATTATCAAGCGTCAGCATCCAACCATACCGCATTGTTCAACTGATGTGTGTGCGCAACCACCGCCTGCCTCTGTGGCTCAGTCTACAAAAAAAACACTATTGCCGGCTCACTCGTCTCCGCCGGTTTACAACACCACAGACAACTCACCCGTCTGCCGCCCGCACCGGCTTACAACACCGCGGCCGACTCATTTGTCTGTGCCGCCTCTGATGCTGCAGTCATCTTTACCGTTTGTTTCTCGCGGCCTGGTTTATACCAACATACCAGGCCACACCAATCTGCATGAGCTGATTATTGAGTATGAGCAAGTCACTGCTTGGGTAGCCCGGTTTTCTTCCAATAAATTGGAGGCAAATTATCATGTATTATCAGTCGTCGTCTGCACTGGATGGCTCAATGGACAGGCGCACAAGTTGCCGCCACTACAGTTTGGTTAACTTCAAACAGCTAGTTGGAAGGAACCATTGGCCGAGTTGCTGACACGGCTCATATGGGATCATTTATAACCCGCCGCAGTCACCTCAACATTCCGGGGATTCACATTGCGCTATCAACGCCAATGATATACACCTTCTGCTATGGTCAACTACGGAGAATCTCAAGACGACTCATCGAGCCGCCTTGGGACTTTGGGGCTAGGATGACATGGCTCAGTAAATGATTTCCAGTTTAAACCAGATTCAAGAACTCCGGGTCAGTGGAGGGAAGATAACCCGGTCTCGGAGGCTACTACCCTATTGGGGAAATTTGAAGGCCATATGAGAATCTCCGGGTTAAAAAGAAGGATTTCGGTTCAAAATCCGGTTCAAGGGAAACTTATCTCCCACGAAGCTCTGAATCTCTCAAATCTGGTTTAAAGTTCCGGTTGAAAAGAATTAATATCTCGCAAGTTCGAGTTCTCAGGAAAAATTAAAGGGACCAAAGAGAGTTTGTTGCAAAGCATAACTCAAACATAGGTACCCTGCTTCCAAGACCATTGGGGGCTGACCGTATTCGAATCTAGCTTAACCCCTTTTGGTTCGACTTTGATGGTATTCGAATCAGAGTCGTTAAGAAAGTCTTAAGGTCATTTGGGGGCTTCCTGTTCAAACATAGGTCGTATTCGAACCAAAGAGAACATAGCTGTCGGTACCCTCTTGATCGGCACAATGCCAAACTCACTAGGGGGCTTCTTGATCGTATTCGAATCATAGCTTAACCCCTTTTGGGTCTGACTTTGATCGTATTTGAATCAGAGTCGGTAAAAAGCTCTCAAGTTCATCAGGGGGATTCCTTTTCAAACATAGGTCGTATTCGAACCAAAGAGAACATAGCTACCGGTACCCTCTTGATCGGTGCAACGCCAAAGCCACTGGGGGCTACATGATCGTATTTGAATCCTAGCTTAACCCCTTTGGAACCTTTTACTGATCGTATTCGAATCAGAAGCCTCGATTTTTCTTTCTATTTGGCTTAAGTTTTTTGAAAGCAATCTTTGATTTTCTCTTGAGACTTTTTTGTTCAGATCTAAGTATAAGTGTGGTATAAATTTAACCCGGCTTGATTTTGGATGATAAGTCACCAACATACGACAAACATCATACATTGGAAGTGAGTGGTTTCTAAGGATTGGGTTATCACCATTACTGCACATGTAACATAAGCCGACAATACAATTTAATATCACAGGTATGATATTGTTACTATAGTTATGTTCAAAGTTATGATTCATAGCAGGCTTATCTGTGACTCCTTTTTACACACCAGTGGTTATATGTGAGATATTATGACCCGCCCTGCGGTAAACCGCAAAGGGTTCTTGTGATATATTTCTGTGTGCAGGATAAGACTACATTTGGGTGGTTACCCGTCCTGGCTTTTGACGTTAAGTCGCCTGAGCATATGTTGCTTAAACTCTGTGCAGGATTTACAGAGTTATGACTTACATAAATGATTAAGTTCAAGCCCATCATTAGAGATTGAAATTGGTGTCTCAAAATGGTTATCAATTCTTGATTTTCTCAAAGGCTATAAGCCGTCGGGTTATGAAATTCTGGCTTACAATGACTGCGCATTGAGTCGCCATCGGCCAAGAGCCGCCGAGTATTTGAACTTTGGATTTACTTGTCAACCGATAAGGTATTCAAATTTCTAATAGCCAAAACTTGACTGGATTTTCATAATGATATTGAATGATTGAGGTTTTCATACCGGATTATATTATTCAAATCTCGAATAGCCAACATGGCTGGATTTTTATGGTTATCAATAGCCAATATTATGACGAAGGTCTTCAAAATCGCTGCAACACAATGGTTATTATTTTATCAATGGACATGATTTATTTTTACAATGGAAGGACTAGTCCCGAGTCGCTACAGGCTTAAGACCCGGCACTTGGGGGCTACATTTTTTAAATTCAGATTATATCAAATATGCAAGTCCCATGTCACTGCCAGCATGTACCATCGCACTTGGGGGCTAATGCAAAGTCATTTTTTTCTCAACTTATTGAAGACCCGACTCATCACATTCTAATGAGCCGACCCTTAGGGGCTACCAATTGCTCCTGTTAAAAATTCAAGGTACACGAGTTAAGTCCATTATATTGAAAAGGTCCCTCTCGGTGTCAAAACCGGCGGATCTCGGGTAGGGGGTCCCGAACTGTGCGCCTAGGCGGATGGTAACAGGAGACAAGGGACACGATGTTTTTACCCAGGTTCGGGCCCTCTCGATGGAGGTAAAACCCTACTCTTGCTTGATTAATATTGATGATATGGGTAGTACAAGAGTAGATCTACCACGAGATCAGAGAGGCTAAACCCTAGAAGCTAGCCTATTGTATGATTGTTGTTCGTCCTACGGACTAAAACCCTCCGGTTTATATAGACACCGGAGAGGGCTAGGGTTACACAGAGTCGGTTACAATGGGAGGAGATCTACATATCCGTATCGCCAAGCTTGCCTTCCATGCTAAGGAAAGTCCCATCCGGACACGGGACAAAGTCTTCAATCTTGTATCTTCATAGTCTAGGAGTCCGACCAAAGGTCATAGTCCGGTCATCCGAACACCCCCTAATCCGGGACTCCCTCAGTAGCCCCTGAACTAGGCTTCAATGACGACGAGTCCGGCGTGCAAATTGTCTTCGGCATTGCAAGGCGGGTTCCTCCTCCGAATACTTCATAGAAGATGTTTGAACACAAGGATAGTGTCCGGCTCTGCAAAATAAGTTCCACATACCACCGTAGAGAAAATGATACTTGTACAAATCTAATCTGCTGACGTATTCCGCAGCGTGACATCATGCCATGGCCAAGCCTTTATTCGAATTGTACTGTCCCACCTCAGCGTGTTTAGCGAGGCGGTTTCCTTGGTACGTCTTGTCAAACCAGAGATCGTGTCCCCTTATTCCGGGTTTCTCATCAATACGGGCGTGGGTAACCCAACCGTGCCATTAATCACGACGCTTGGGAGATAAGCGAGTTTTACTAGGCTGGTGGGGGCACATAGTTTCGTCCGCCCACATAAGGGGATAAGGATCCACCCTTTCCATTTATGCCTTCTTCCTCCTTTGCTTATCCATCTCCGCGCACTCGAGCTCCAGCGCCCAAGTCCACACTTCCCACCTCAACCTTCTCCAACCATGTTCGGAGCGGGAGGCAGGTGGATGGCCTCATCCGTCACGGAGGGGCAAATCAAAAAGTTGAGGAAAGACGGATACTTGTCCAACGACATTGCGCACCGGCTCCCAGATGAGGGGCAGCTCATCCCCACCCCTAGGCCCCATGAGAGGGTGGTGTTTCTCCCCCATTTCCTCCGCGGACTGGGCTTCCCACTCCACCCATTTGTCCGGGGGCTCATGTTCTACTACGGCCTGGATATCCACGATCTGGCCCCGAACTTCATCCTCAACATCTCGGCGTTCATCGTCGTGTGCGAGGTCTTCCTCCGCATCAAGCCCCACTTCGGCTTATGGCTAAAGACCTTCAATGTCAAGCCGAAGGTTGTGGGCGGCCGGCAAGCAGAGTGCGGAGGCGCCATGGTGGGAAAGATGCCCAACGTCACATGGCTCGAGGGGTCCTTCGTGGAAACCATCAAAGGGTGGCAATCGGGGTGGTTCTACATCACCGAGCCGCGTGACCCTGAATGGGCAGCGGCCCCTGAGTTCCAATCTGGCATCCCCACACGGCTCACCGCCTGGAAAGAGATGGGCATGTCGTGTGGTAATTTGGAAGAGGTGACCAGACTCCAAACCTGCATCCAAAACCTGGTGGACAAGAAGGTTAAACTCGTCAACGTAGTCCAGGTCATGCTCTTCCGCCGGATCCTCCCGTGTCAACGACGGGCTTTCAACTTGTGGGAGTTCGACCCGGCCCGGCACCAAACTTTGTCCAGGCTCTTCGACACAACACACGAAGACGCCTGGAAGGTGCTATTCAAGAGCTTCGAGGTTCCCCCTCCCATTACCGAGGATCGCGGATTCTGCGCGAAGCGCCAAGCCAACTCAGTAAGCTTGTTTTACCCTTTATAGGACACTTGTTTTCCATAGTTCGACTCTATGCGGGATCTAAGCTCCCACTCCTTTGACAGGACTGGAAGAAGACGTCTGGACGGATTGACTGTCCGGCTCCTTTGCCCGAAGGCCCAGCTGATGCACGCTTGATGAAGCTGCTTGTCCCGGCACCTCACGTGGTGCCGGAGAAGAAGGCTAAGAAGAAGGCCACGGGAACTCGAAAGAGTTCCCAGTGCCTGGTGGTGTCGGACTCATCGCCCAACGACCCCGAAGCGCACTCCTCCTCCGAAGACGAGGAGGAGGAAGAAGAAGCCTCTCCCCCTCCAGCGGGGGGAGGAAAGAAAATGAAGGCCGCCCCGACTGGGGAGGCCGGAGGGTCCAAGAAGGGGAAGACCCTTCTTCCGGACTACGCCACCGACGCCGAAGACGGCGGAGAGGAGTGGCCATCCAGGGCCAATCCCCTGGCAACATCGTAAGTATTCGGATAATAGAATAATTCATGGCATTCCTTTATCGCACAGTACCTTCTAACACCGAACATAATCATGTAGTCCGCCCAGGGCTCAGCTCGATGCTTCGTCGAGCGGATCCCTGGATTCGTCGGATGTGAATAGTCTTTCACTCCAGACCGCTACCTCCCCTCGCCCCACGGACGATGCTGAGGTGGAGTCTCAAAAGGGGCCAAGCCAGGAGGAGGCAGCCCCAGAGGCGCCGCAAGGCGACCTTCCGGACTCCAGGCGCAAAGGGGATAAAACCCCCGAGGGATCTATGTTCGGCCCTGGGCTGGACACCGCACCGGAACCTTCAGTGGTTCCGGAGTCTGGCAGGCGGCCCCCTTGCAAGAAGGGCAAGCCTACGACGTCGGTGGCCTCCGTCCAACCGGAGGCACCGGACAATTTGCTGGAGGTGCTTAACGGCGCCTCCATCGACGAGGAGCACCGCACTATTATGAGTGCGGTGATCCAGAAGGTTCAGTCCGCCAAGGGCGGGCTAACAGAAGCCTGTGCCAGCCTTCTAACAGGCTTTGAGGTCTGTATTTAAAACATGTAAAAATATTACCGCATAGACAGTAGCCCCTGATGCTCAGTTTGGTGTTCGTAAAGAAAAGCCAGACTGAGGATCTAAAAAGATATACGCAGGAGTCTAACATAAATATGTCAATATGGGAATGCAGGCTGCGCTGCTAACCTCTGCCGCACTGACTGCGGAGGTCGATGCATTGAAGCAGAGCCTCGAATGGTCCGAGAACGAGCTCGGCCTTGCCAAGAAGCATCTCGAGGACAAAGAAGGTAGGTAGTACCTTATGTATGTATATATAAAAATACCTGGTTGCAAATAGTGACAGGACCAACGTGAATGTTACAGGGGCCACAACCAAGGTGGTGACCCTGAAGGAAGTGATGTCCAAGGCCAAAAACAATGCGGCAGTGGAGCGCACCGAGCGAGGAAAGCAGGAGGCACGGGCGGAGGAAGAGTGGAAAGAGCTCCATGCTCTTGTGAAGAAACACGAGAGATTGGAGATTGACTCAAAAACTCGAGAGTCCAAGCTTTCCTCGTCCCTTGAGAATGCCAAATCCACCAAGGCCGAAGCCCAAAAAGCCCTCCAGGAAATTGAGGCGATGAAGAAGATAGCGGTGGGTAAGGCATTCTTTATGCAAAGCAAGCACGTGAAAGTGAATTACTTGTTACTTACCCGAGTCCGGAGCTCTCCAGGAGCATTCGAAGATCTGCCCCGCAGTGTGTCCGACGCCGCCGCATTCTACCGAGCCGAGGAAGGGAGCTTGACGGAGAAGGTGTTCTGGTCCCAGTATGTTGAGGACGGACACCGGGTTCCCTTGAGCGACCAGCTGAAGCAGCTGCTTGAGCTCCATAAGGTAGCCGAATAGGCCATGAAGGGCCTAATAGTATTATATGCATCGAAGGCGCCCGTAGGGCCATTGCCCGTGCTAAAGTGCACTGGGGCAAGCTGGATGCTGAGAAGCTGGTGACAGATGGGCCACCGGAGGGAAAGGAGCATCGCAGGCCCGAGATGTATTATGAGGGTGTCCTGAAGGGTGCCCGCCTTGTGGCGAACGAATGTTCCAAGGATTTAATTTCTGAGTAAACTCGCTCGTGTTTATCCTATGCACTGAAAACTTGTTCATATGCACTAAGCAACGCTTTTTGAATTTAAAATATTACCTTCTGTGCGGCCGTTTATTAAATCTGAGAGATGCAAGTCGTCGGCTTCTACCCCCATGCCACGAGTGCTGGGGTGTTCGGGATAAACCTGATCGCTCTTGTTCCCATTCTTGGGTCCTTCGAGGGAGGCGCTCAGCACAATGAACAAGGCAATCGGACTATAATGCTTTATCACTCTCACTTATCCATAGAATTCTATAATTTTAAATTTCGCCGAAGCCCCTAGTATTCGAAAGACCGAGTTCGGGGCGCTATCCACGCCTAGGCCGGACAAAGCCAGCTCCTCGCTCTAAGCAGCATAAGTCTTTAGGGACTCGAAAAACCTCTCGAACAGCGACCGGCTCTCGCCCTATCATGACGGCCAGTTTTGGCTTTCTCTACTGAGGTGCTTAACCCAACTCAACTGGGGCACAATCGCAGTAGTTCTCCCAGCGCTACCTTATCCGATATAGCGGAACGTAAGGTACCAAAACATGGGAGCCAGGCAAACCCAACTATTGACCCAAGACATGATTCGGAACCGATGCATATAATGCTATAAGTTTGGGGTGCCGCACTCGTGAGAGTGTTCGGTCTTCTCACACCATATTCTGGGGTACTTAAGCCCCTGGTGTATTGGCCGTACCAGAGTGTATGGTTGCATAATGTCATGATTGAACATATTTACGTAAAAAATGAATGTAATAATAGACAAGAGCTATGTATTGTTTATTAAAGGGATGCTATGAAAGAAGAACGATACAAATAGTGCGATAAGCAATAGATGGGATTATTTGACATGTCCCCCTCCAGGAGCAAGCTGCGAGACTTTAAGTAAGACAGGTATTTAGCTCGTTATAGAGACCACCTGGACATTCGACGTTGCTTGCTATCTCCCTGGCTGTTACATCATGTGTTCGGCGATTGTACTGCCGGACAGGCCTTCCTGAGAGTGGACTCCTGAAAGTAAGAAAAGAGAAATGACAAAATCGGGGGCTCCTAGTGCGGTTGAGCCGCATTCTGGGTGTGCCGTGTTTGTGCCCCTCCCCTTATGCCCATGGTATTTCCAGAGCGTAATTATGTACGCGTGGTACTGGTTTCGCAATATCGCTAGGGCTGGGGTTGGGGCCGCACTGCTATGCTTGCACGGAATGTGCCAAACGGTCTTGTTGTAGGTTACTCCGGGCGCGCTTGACGGTGTCCGGACATTTAAAAACCGGACTGGAGAATTGCCTAGAGAGGCCACTTTGTACTTCCGCCGCGAGGGCCGCCGTGTGCTCCTCTGTTCGGAGAGAGCATTCGATGTTTCCATTCACCGTAATGACTCCTCGAGGACCTGGCATCTTGAGCTTGAGGTATGCATAGTGCGGCACCGCATTGAACTTTGCAAATGCGGTTCACCCGAGCAGGGCGTGATAGCCACTACGGAATGGGACTATGTCGAAGATTAACTCCTCGCTTTGGAAATTATCCGGGGATCCGAAGACCACTTCGAGTGTAACTGAGACTGTACAACTGGCCTCTACACCTGGTATGACGCCTTTGAAGGTCGTCTTTGTGGGTTTAATCCTTGAGGGATCTATGCCCATTTTTCGCATTGTATCCTGATAAAGCAGGTTCAGGCTGTTGCCGCCGTCCATGAGGACTCTAGTGAGGTGAAATCCGTCAATGATTGGGTCTAGAACCAATGCGGCGACTCCGCCGTGACGGATGCTAGGGGGGTGGTCCCTTCGATCAAAAGTGATCGGGCAGGAGGACAATGGGTTGAACTTCGGGGCGACTGGCTCCAACGCATATACGTCCCTGAGTGCACGCTTCCGCTCCCTTTTGGGGATGTGGGTTGCGTATATCATGTTTACCGTCCGCACTTGTGGGGGAAAACCCTTCTGTCCTCTGTTGTTCGGCGGTCGGGGCTCCTCCTCGTCATCTCCATGCAGCCCCTTGTCTCTGTTTTCGGCACTTAACTTGCCTGCCTGCTTGAACACCCAACAATCCCTGTTGGTGTGATTGGCTGGTTGTTCGCGGGTGCCGTGTATCTGGCACGAGCGATCGAGTATCCGGTCCAAACTGGACAGGCCCGGAGTATTTCTTTTGAATGGCTTTTTCCGCTGACCGGGTTTAGAGCCTCTGAATCCGGCATTAACTGCCGTATCCTCATTATTGTCGCTGTTAATGCGGCGCTTGTGCTTGTTGAGACGCGACCTGCCATTGTTGTCATTGATATCCGAATTAACAGGGCTCTTGGTCATGTTATTACTACGAGCTAGCCAGCTATCTTCTCCCACGCAAAAGCGGGTCATGAGTGTTGTGAGGGCTGCCATGGATTTCGGCTTTTCCTGTCCTAGGTGCCGGGCAAGCCATTCATCACAGATGTTATGTTTGAAGGCTGCAAGGGCCTCTGTGTCCGGACAGTCGACTATTTGATTTTTCTTGGTTAGGAACCGTGTCCAGAATTGTTTGGCCGATTCCTCTGGCTGCTGAATTATGTGGCTTAGGTCATCGGCGTCTGGCGGTCGCACATAGGTGCCCTGGAAATTGTCAAGGAATGCGGATTCCAGGTCCTCCCAGCAACCAATTGACTCTGCTGGCAAGCTGTTAAGCCAATGTTGAGCTGGTCCTTTAAGCTTGAGTGGGAGGTATTTGATAGCGTGTAGATCATCACCGCGGGCCATGTGGATATGAAGGACATAATCCTTGATCCATACTGCAGGATCTGTTGTGCCATCGTATGATTCAATGTTTACGGGTTTAAAACCCTCGGGGATTTGATGATCCATTACTTCATCTGTGAAGCATAGTGGGTGTGCGGCGCCTCTGTACTGGGCTATATCGCAATGTAGCTCATATGAGCTTTGCCTGCCGTGCTCGGCCTGTCCGTATTTGCCATATCCGTTGTGACGGTTATCGTCACGTGTTGTGGGGCGCCCATGCGATCCGTAGAACGACTTGTTTACCTTGCCTTGTCCTCCAATATGTCTTGCAGGTCTGGCGCATTTCCCCGTGCCTTGGTATTTTTTGAGCGACGCCGGGGTGCGGCTTGATTGGATGGCCGAGAGGCCTCTCTATCGTGGCCACGAGGTGGCCAGTTGGCCGCGTCCTGCGCTGGTGACATTGGTTTAGGTGCTTCCTCCTCTAATTGGGGTGGCAGCATGCGCTTCGGGTAGCTCTTGGAGGGGCGTTCGAGTTTGCACTCTTCGGCCGCAAGGACTTCCGTCCATCTGTCGGCTAGCAAATCTTGGTCAGCTCTAAGCTGCTGCTATTTTTTCTTGAGGCTACTTGCCGTGGCCATAAGCCTGCGTTGGAAACGCCCTTGTTCGACGGGATCCTCAGGCACAACAAATTCGTCGTCGGCGAGGCTTGCCTCGTCTTCAGAGGGAGGCATGTAATTATCGTCCTCTACCTCTCTGTCTGTCGCTCTCTTGTGAGGGCTGGCTTCTTCATCCTCATGCGTTGAATCCTGCTGGAGGGGGTTGTCTTCGGCACTGTCCGGGGTGTTATTGTCTCCGGTGCCGGAATCGCCGTTTTTGCTTTGGCGGGATTTAGAGCGGCGCCGCCGGCGCCGGCGCTTAGGCTGCTTCTTGGAGGGATCATCCTCCGTTGTTCCGTCGCCATTCCCTTCTTTTGGGGTGTCCACCGTGTATATGTCATATGACAAGGTGGCCTTCCAGTGCCCTATAGGCGCTGGTTCTAGGTCGTCTCCTGCATCGTCGTCCATACCGTCGATGTCTTCGGGGTCGAAGTCGAGCATGTCGGTTAAATCATCGAAGGTGGCTACGAAGTGGGTGGTGGGTGGGCTTCGAATTTCTTCATCGTCCGCATCCCAACCTTGCTGACCGTAGTCTGGCCAGGACTCTCCTGATAAGGAGAGAGACTTTAGTGAATTCAGGACGTCACCAAAGTGCGAGTGCTGAAAGATGTCCGCGGTGCTGAACTCCATGATCGGCGCCCAATCGGGTTCGATCGGCAGTGGTGCGGAAGGCTCGGAGTCCGGAAAGGAGTCCGACACTTTCGAGTCACGGGCTTCGCAAAGGACAGGGCTGGTATTCGGCTCCATCGCCGTAGAGATTGCAGCCCCCGAGGCGGTGTCCAGCCACCCGTCCTCGATTGGCGCAGTCGGCTCCGAGCTAAGGGTCGGAGCGGGCACTGAGGCGGCCTCCTGGGCACTGTCCGGCAGCAGAGCTAGATCATGCCCATCATGACAGTGCGGCGCGCTCGGCTGTGGCTCATACCCGTTGAAGATCAAGTCTCCGCTGATGTCAGTCGTGTAGTTCAAACTTCCAAACCGGACCTGATGGCCAGGGGCATAGCTTTCGATCTGCTCCAGATGGCCAAGTGAATTGGCCCGCAGTGCAAAGCCGCCGAATATGAAGATCTGTCCGGGGAGAAAAGTCTCACCCTGGACCGCATCGTTGTTGATGATCGGAGCAGCCATCGGGCCTAGAGGTGACGACACAGAGCAACTCTCAATGAAAGCACCAATGTCGGTGTCAAAACCGGCGGATCTCGGATAGGGGGTACCGAACTGTGCATCTAGGCGGATGGTAACAGGAGACAAGGGACACGATGTTTTTACCCAAGTTCGGGCCCTCTCGATGGAGGTAAAACCCTACTCCTGCTTGATTAATATTGATGATATGGGTAGTACAAGAGTAGATCTACCACGAGATCGGAGTGGCTAAACCCTAGAAGCTAGCCTATGGTATGATTGTTGTTCGTCCTACAGACTAAAACTCTTCGCTTTATATAGACACCGGAGAGGGCTAGGGTTACATAGAGTCGGTTACAATGGGAGGAGATGTTCATATCGTATCGCCAAGCTTTCCTTCCACGCCAAGGAATGTCCCATCCGGACACGGGACGAAGTCTTCAATCTTGTATCTTCATAGTCCAGGAGTCTGGCCAAAGGTCATAGTCCGGTCATCCGGACACCCCCTAATCCGGGACTCCCTCAGTCCCACTACTCAGTTGGTAGAGTACAAAGCTCTTAACCTTATGGACGTGGGTTCAAGCCCCATGGGGGAGATTACATCATATGATGTTATTATCAATGAATTGTATACAAAAGTCCCTGCTCGTTATTGCATAATGATCCGGCCCTTGGGGGCTACACTGGTTGAAGTTTTTATGAGCATAAGGCAGTTACAAGTCCCAGATTGCTGGAAGCATGACAACCCGACACTTGGGGACT